>NW_005842197.1:243168-278678 GCF_000455745.1 Alligator sinensis
GCGTTGGCTATTCGCTGGAACTGCTCGAACAGGTTGAGAGGCAGGAAAGTGAAGACGTTGTATTTCGAGGTTTTGATGGAATTGTTCTGCGGAAACAGAAAAGCAAACGCATGGGAGGGTGGCACAGGAAAAGCAGTTGCAGCACAGCCCATTTCAATGGGGGTTTCCACTCGGTTATATTTAGCAATAGCATTGTGCACAGCAGCAACTCCAAACCCTTCCTTTCCCCCGGCCGCTCGGGGTCCGCTGAGATCAACAGACAGATTCCTCCGGGAACCGGGGCATTAAACAGTGTGTGCGTGTGCGTGTGCAGTGGCAGGTATGGCTACACACATGCACACATACCTCCCTTGTCCAAGTTCATTTACCAAGTCTTTATGTGCACATGCGTGCACACACACACTTTTTCTAAGTTCATTTACCAAGCCTTTATACACACATGCATGCATACCTCATCTAAATTAATTTACCAAGCCTTTACGCACACACACACACACACCCTCTTCCAAGTTTATTTACCAAGCCTTTATACACACATGCATGCATGCATACCTCATCTAAGTTAATTTACCAAGCCTTTACACACACACACACACACACCCTCTTCCAAGTTAATTTACCAAACCTTTACACACACACACACACACACACACACCCTCTTCCAAGTTTATTTACCAAGCCTTTATACACACATGCATGCATACCTCATCTAAGTTAATTTACCAAGCCTTTACACACACACACACACACCCTCTTCCAAGTTAATTTACCAAACTTTACACACACACACACACACACACACACACACACAGAAGGGCTCCAAACCAAGCAAGCAGACAGACAGGCCAATACCCAGGCAGAGCGGACTAGACAGGATTCAGCCACCTCGCCGGGGCGTAATGCAAGAGGCACTGAGATGCACGCACGCTCCACCGCTCCTGGAAAGCGCACACCAGCCCGGCACAAGGCAGGCATGGCCCTTCTGGACAGCTCTGGTCCGGGGCCCGGCAAGGACGCATGCTGGACACAAACAGGGCTTGTCGTCCTGTCCTAGCATGCATGTTCCCTGAACTGGAGAAGGGCCAAAAACTGCAGGGCACCCATCTGGAGAGGAGAGGGACTCCCCTGGAGCCTCAGGACCAGGGCTCTGGTTTTGTGCAGTGGGAACCAGCCCCGACCCGTGGCACTGGGCTCCCCTCCTGTTCCAGGGCATGCAGGTTGGATGTCTATGGCCTTTGCACCACTCATCAGCTCCCTTGCTAAACAGCCGTGCTGCGGGGTAACCCAAACATCAGCACTTTTCACAGCTCCGGTGTTATCTCATTGCTATGGAGAAGCTCCAAGCCCTTGCCTGGGCACCGATAGCAACGTGTCTGCTGGCTGGCATCTCTCCAAGGACTTTAGTGCAGTGCTGCCATTCTCCTGTAGCTCCTGATGCTCTATCAGGACACGGGGGCACTGTCAGGACCGGCATGAACCCAAAAATTGGGGCATGTTGTGGGCCAGGACGATGGGGTGGAGCACATAACATCACTCCCTGCATTGAGGGCGGATAGGAGAGATGGCTCATTCTCGGGGCACGGGGGTGGTGTGTACATATGCACACATGCATGCAGTAGTGTTTCATTTTAATCATGGAAAAGTGTGGATTTGGGGTTATTTTTTTAAATCAGAAAATTTGGGATTTTTTTTTTTTTTTAAATGGGAGAAAACCAGGATCCCTGGTCATCACTGCACAGTCATCGCGCTGAGACCGGGCAGTCCTGGCAGGGTGGAGCTGGTGGCTTAGGGGCTCCACACACCTTGCCCAGTGCATTTGCTAAGCCACCACCTCCAACCCGTGCGCTGCAGCACGTGAGCAAGCGTCTCCCATCAGGGCCACATTTCCAGCACACCACGACACTGGGAAACGAGCACTTTATTTCAGTTCCTGCACCACTGTCTGTCAAAGCAACCAGGGAAGAGAACCAGCGCCAGTCGCTCCCTTTCCTATTGCCATCAAAGCACGTAAAAACCCCGTTCCCGGGGCAGGCTCTGAACACTTCCTCACAAGAGTTTCCCTCTGGGACCACGTGCAAGCTGGCTCACAAGCCTTGCCACGCTCACCGCCCCCCATGCCTGGGTGGCATGGACTGAGTCGCTCCCACCTTTGCTCACTGCACAAATAAACGTGGACTTCCTTGTGGCAGCAGCACAAGGTGCATTTGACTGCTGTCATGGTGCAAAGGTGAAGGTAACAGGGCAGGATGCAGGGAGCGGGAAGAAACCTAGGTCAGGGCTTAGACGCCTTGGCGACACACGGACTCAGAAAGTGAGGGTTGGAAGGGACGTGCCCATAGCACCCCGCAGATGCAACCTCGGATTCGATCCTGCAAGGAAGACGGGAATCGGGGACCGGACCAGCCCTGTGCCCAAGAAACGGCCGGAGGGAGAGTCAACGCCCCCAGCAAAGCCTCTTCTGAACAGCCAGCAGCTCAGACCAGCCTCACCCTGGAAGCAGGTTTCATCTGTCGTTCGAACTCACTTCCTAGGGCCGTGATGCACACGCCCACCCGCCCAGCGCTGATCCTTGACCCCATCAATACCCAACGGCACCGAGTTACACCCAGTCGCGGGCCACAAGAGTCTCTAGAAAGTGCATTTGCATCTGTGTACACAGGTGAGGGTGCCTTCCACCTGCAGCTCTCTGGACAGGTTGCAAACACAGCCCGACGTGCATAACCGCCCTCCCAGGCAAATATCATTACTGTAATGACAGAGCGAGGGGAACGGAGGCCAAGGGACGCAGCTAGCCCTCGGCCGCACGGTCAGCGTCCTCCCACAAACTGAACCCGCAGACCCTGCAGTTCAGCTTGCTTTAGTGACTAGGTCACGCACCTCCCAGCCCAGCCCAGCGCACAGAATAAGCACCAGGAACCAAGTTAAAAATCAACAGCATGAGACTGAAACAGCCTGGAGGACCCAGGGTGCAGGCGACCTTGACGCTGCACCCAGGGCACAGCAGGCACTTGCTTTCTGCAGAAAGAAAAAGGCCAGGTCCTGATCCTGCGATGCAAGAAGAGTGGTGCCTGGGTCAAGTCACAAGACTCGATGCAGATCCACGTCAAGGGCAGCTCGGCCTCTCCCCCCCACCAACTTGGGTGCTGTGGAGCGTGCATGCCCCCAGCGTGCTCCTGCCAGGGTGGAAGGAGTCCTGCCTGCGCCGTGCCTGCTGCACGTGCTGAGCAGGGCGCACCCGGACCCGGCTCCCCGGCTTAGCACAGGGCAGAGGATGGCACACATTCAGGAGCATTGCTTAGGGACAGCATGGGCAAGCTGACAGGGGTCCACGGGGCAGACCCGCCAGGCTTCCCCCTGGAACGGCAGTGCAGGGGCCACGTCCAGCTGCAAGAGACAAGACCTCCCATCTGCAGCTCGGACCCAGGCAGGGTCTGTTTGCATCACAGGAGGCAATGCCTTCGAGAGAGGCATTGGCCGGTGTGGCACAAAAACAGACAGACAACATGGGGGGGACAGATGCTGTGCGGGCAGGGAAGGGACTCCACCCCCGTGATGGAGCTGCAGCGCGCTTCTGACCCTGAGGCCTGGCCTTGCCTTTCCTGTTATCTGGCAGCCAACTCCAGAGCTGTTTGCACAAATGCACAGCCCTAGTGACGTGGCCCTGAAGCCGCGCCGAATTGCAGAGCAAAGCTGCTGGGCTGGGAGAAGAACGAGCTCTTGCAAACACACACAGACCTGGCAGGGCAGGACCTGGCAGGCAAAATCCAGCTGCAGCTCCCGCAGCGCAGGCTGCAGAATTGGGACCTCGACTGGTGCTTGGCGTGTGGAGGGCAGGGAGACGACAGCAAGACGGAGCTGCCGCACCCACAAACCTTAACAGAAGGCCACGGCATGCCGGTTCTTGCAGGTGACAGGCTACACGGTCCCGGCCTGGCTGACGTTTAGGACGTCACACCCCTAGATCTACAGATGTGCAGCACATCTGCTGGGAGCCAGGAAGGAGTAGGAGTTAATCCATCTCACACATACACCCATTATCTTCCTTCCAAGCTGGGGGAGAAGGTGGAGAGATAGGAGGATGGGCTGGACAAGGATCAATCCTCCCACTTCACAACACATGGGAGCAGCCAGCTGACTGGAGGAAGATGCCTCTTCCCACACCCGTGTGCAAGGGGACTCCCCATCCCAACCTCCCCGCTCCCGGATCACCCAGCTTCCTATGGCTTACGTGGAGCATCGTCTTCATCTAGCTCTCTGCACCTATCACCTACGTGCACAACCGGGGTGCCAAAGCTGCATCCCCCAGGGAGCCTCCACGTCCTCTGCATTGCTCCACGTGCAAAGCCGAGCCACCACAAAGCATCCGGTTCCTTTGCCGGGACAGGGCTCGCTGTAGGAGCCAGCCGAAACGCTGAACGCCCGTTTCATGGGAAACCCCAGCGTTTTGAGATCGGCTTTCAGTCCAGTTCAGAAATCTGCCGCTAAACAACTGCTGTGAAGTTTTCATTAAAAGAAAGCCACTAATGCACCGTGTTTCCAGGACCCCGGCCGCTGCTACCCGACTCTGTCCAATAAGTTTCAGTGATGCTGTTGGGTGGCTAGTATCACCAAAACGGACTAAAAGCCACATCAGCTTCATGCAACCGCTGTCAGGGTCCCCGACCCCAGGCCAGGAATCAAAGAATAATAGAAAATGAGGGTGGGAAGAGACCATCTAGTCCAACCCCTGCTCCAAGCAGGACCAGCCCCAACTGCGTCATCCCTGCTGGAGGAGCCGTGGAGAGCGACATTTCCCCGGAAAGCTACGCTTCCAACAAAGCAGCATTTTTCAGGCAAAGTTTCCTCTGCTTATTTGGGGCCAGATCCTGCCTTGCAAGTCACTTTAGAGCAGTGGGGCTGGCAGGGAGCTGCAGGGATCGCTTCCAGTCCAACCCTTGCCTGAGGCAGGATCCGCCCTGTGCAAACCGTCCCAGACAAACCCATCATCTAAACCCTACACAAGACTGCCATCAACCCCGACACAACTCAAGGCATCACACCCAACCCTGCCCCGGGGGAAGCAGGGGGACCGCGGCGGCCAACATCCTGCTGCTGTAAAAGGTTGTTAATAGACACTTGAGAGGCCGTGCCCCCACTGCAACTCCCCCAGTATGGACCAGTCTGACCAGGAGGGAAAATTCCTTCCTAACCCTAAAGATGGTGATCGGTCTGACCCAGAGCAGAGGGGCAAGACCCTCTAGCCAGGACCCTCCGCTCCGGTCCTAGCAGAAGCATCTTCTACAACAGTCCTTTCCAAACCCACAGTAAGGTCCCCTCCCCTTCCTCCCAAAAGCAACCTGACCGTAACAAAACCTCGCCATAAACAGGACCGGAGGGACACTTGCAAGGGAGGAGCAGACCCGGTCACTGCTCTGCACGAAACGGGGCTGCTACTTACAGCATACTGGAACTGCAGGTTGAAGTCCCGGTTGTTTGCCTGAAGCTGCCTCTCTTCCTCTGTAGGGAAGAGGAAACACATTAGATTGCAGCAGGGAAATTAGGATGTACTGGATAACGATGAATACATGCACAAGCGAAGCAGCAGCCAGAAGGAGGGACTGGGAACTGCTGCACATCCCCAAGCCCAGAGAGATGACGCCCGGGCTCGGGGATGTGCGGCAGATCCCCACCCGGAGCGCTGGGATTGTAGCGCTCAGGAGTTCACAGACCAACACGCTCCTTCACGGTGGTGCCAAAATTAGCATGAGTGTAACAGGTGAATCCTCCTGCCTGCTTATCCCATCTCCCTCGGGGAGTCGGGGTTAACGCTAGACAAATGGGCCTTGAACTGCCTCTCCCTCCATCAAATCTCTGCAGTGATGCCATGAGCTCCTTGCAATCCCGTCCCTCTGGGCAGTGGAGGGTATCACCACCCCAATGCAGCAATGACTTGGCTAGCCCAGAGGTTCAATGCAAGGACCTCAGACCACTTCCAATATGCTTTCATTAATCTTTGTGCTCGTTTCACTGGGCAAATATTCTGCCTCTTTGCACCACTTGGGAAACTGAGGCACAGTGGGGCTAGCCAGACTTGCCTAAAATGCAAGCAGAGCTGGAGACAGACTGCAGAAGGATCCTGGTGTCCAGCTCCCACTTCTAATGGCGAACCAGACCCGATGCCACGAGCCCATGGACATGCACTTGCTGAGCCCGGGAATACAAGAGCACCCCGCGGCTCAGCCCAGTCACACACTTGCATGTCAGAGGGATGACAGGAAGGAAACCCAGGGGTCCCGATCCCCCCAAGCCTGAGCACAAGCCGCACAGCTCAGCGGCACCATCACCGTACGCGCAGGAGCCGGTCAGAGACGCGACACCCCAGCAGCGCCGGCCACTGGCAAAGGCAGGGTCTGTCCAGCTGGCTGCTGGGCAAGGAGCTCAGCGCCAGGTGAAGCATCCCAGAGGGCTTAGCCCAAAATAACCCTGTCCTTCGGAAGGGCTCGCTGTGCCTGGCTCTTCCCAGAGCAGGGACCCCTGCAATCCCCCCCGACTATTCAGGGAGCTCCAAACCCCTCGCCGTCTCTCCCTGCCGCAGTGCAGACACACGCCTAGACACCGTGTTGCACGTGACTTTGGAAGGGGACGACCGGACGTTGCACGTAAGTGTGCCCAGAAGGCAGGGTCCCTGCAGCAGCTTGCAGATCGCTGCAAAGGAAGCAGGCCCAGGTGCAACCTCCGAAGGATGCACGGGGGCTTCCCCAGGGACATCCAACTCAGCTCTCGGGAGCTGCAAGATTTGTCGCTGCCTGTGTCCAGGCACTGGGACCTGCTCCACATGGCACACTCCAGCCACGTCCTCCAGCACCTCCTGAAGCAGCAACAAGAGTCAAGGCAATGCAGGATCAGTGTCTAACCGCAGCTACCGAAACCTCTTGCTGTCCCTCCAACCCCACAGATGGAAACCGCAGCTCAAAACATTTTGGCTGCAGCTGCCAGCCTCTACCATGCATGGCTGCATCTGCGAGCACCACGGTTGGACGCGGAGAACGCGAAGCGCCGCTCCAGCACGAGGATTTCCACTCCCGGGAGCCCCATCGGCTCCAAGCAAACTTTTTTCCCTTCGGCGCGAGTCACTGGAAAGAAGCACTGAGGCCCCACACCGGGCTGTGCGCCTCCAGTGACCGCTTCATAGCTGGCAAAGACCAGCGCCCCATGGAAACGCTCAGCGCACGTCACCGTGATCGCGTGCCAGACCTCGGTCTGACCAGAACCAGGAGTCACTGGGAAAGTGGTTGCTTTCCCAGGCAGACGGATTTAGGAGCAAAGCCACAAAACAACATCTGGATGAAATAACATCCAAGACGCAGCTATAAATGTAACTTCCTGGCCAGCCGGCCCCCTTTGCATGTAGGGCCTTCACACGGGTCCTGGGAGTGGCGCGGGGCTCGTTTCTGCAGCTGCCAAGGGTGGGGCCGCAGAGAAACGACTTTCCAGAGCTCGAGCCCGACGCTGCGGGTCTGGCCGAGGCCCCGGCTCAGCTCAGAGGGCTCTGCCTGGGTAATGCACACTTGCACGGAGCGATCTCCCTGGCCCTGAAAGGGCCCATTGCCTGCTCAGGCACTGAGGAGGGCTTTGCTTTATGTGCTCTTCGGCCCTTTCCAAGGGACAATCCTTGCACCCTAAGCCGGGTTAGCCTGAAGCCCCACAAATAGCCCTGGGGGGGGGGTGGAAGAGGCTTTCATTCAGCCGCTCCTGGGGAAGTCACAAGCCTCGAGTTGTGATTGTAGACGGCTTTCCCAGGCTTCTGGGCTTTGCTGGATGCCCCATGGAGCTGGGGAGCAATTTTTTCCCCACTCCTGTTGCAACAAGTGGAAGTGGGGAAAGGGGTTCACCTCCCCCAGAGGCGCTGGGTGCTGCAGCCCAGGCTGGGGATGGGGCTGGGCTGTGCCAGTGGTCCCGCTGGCACCAACCCCACCGGGTCCTGGCTGGAGGGTCTTGCCCCTCTGCTCAGGGCCAGACCAACGCTACATTGGGGGCAGGAAGGGATTTCCCCCCTAGTCTGGGGGGTTTGCCTTCCTCTGCAGTGGGGGCACGGCCCTACCTGGGCTCTCTAGAGCATCTCTGAACCCCCTTTGCAGCAGCAGGATGTTGGCAGCCCCCCGATTTCCCTGCGGCAGGGACAAGTGTGATGCCTAGGGCTGTGTCGGGGCTGACTCTGTAGTTCTGCTCAGAGGTTGGACAATGGGTTCATCTGGGCTGGTTTGCACAGGGCTGATGCTGCCTCCGCAGGTCCCTGCCAGCCCCACTTCCCTATGACTCCTACCTGCTGGTCCCTCAGTTCCTACCTGGAGACCATTCCTGCAATATCCAAGCACCGCCCTTAATTAACAAAAATGAAGGAAGAAGCTTCCAGGAGTGCTGCTTTTCCATCTCTCCTCCGGGAAGCAAATAGGAAGAGAGAGGGAGATGGTTGTAAGATGCGAGTTGCCTGGGCCAGGGGGTGTCTACGTACATGCCTGGTACCGAGCTGAGCCCAGACTTCATCGCTGGAATTTGCAAACACAGAGACAATATTTTAACACACTTCTGGGCAGGGCATTGAATGCACCAGGAAATTCTCCTTATATATCAGTGGTATCTGCATACGAGATGCACAACGACATTGGTTTCCCTAGAGCAGGCTGCATGCAAATGGGAACGATTTCCTTCTTGCCAACAGTCAATGTTTAACTTGAATACAAAACGCGATGCTAGTCCCTGCCCTGCCAAGCTTTCCAGGATCGCCAGGAAGAAAGATGACTCTGAAAGCCCATATCTACCTCTCTCCCGCACCTGCGCTTCAAACCTACGTGGGCTCACTAGTGAAATACTCTTCATCTAATAACGAGAATGCAGCAAAAGCACAGATGACGGCACCCCTTCCCTGCATCCCTAGCACCACGCCGGGAGCTCGTGCTTTGCTGTAATTTGGTGCAAGATGCAGCAATGTGTCACCAAGCATTTCTGAGTTCTTTAGAGAAAAGTGCTTTTCAAGCAGTTGCTGTCTCTGAGCACTCACAGAGGCCAAGCGAGGTCCCAGAAGACTGGAAAGGAGTAAATATACAACAAGGCAGATCCAGACAATTACAGACCAGCCCGACTTCAATAACTGGAAAGGTATTGCAGCAAATGATGAATCCGTTGATTAATTTATAAGGACCTGATCAAGCACCTATCAAGAGCAAATCATGCCTAGGCAGACTGTTTTCCTTCCATGACTAGGTGATGGGGGACGGATGGATGTGATATTATTCTACTAAGTGGCTACTAAGTGGCTTATTATTCTACTTAGTGGCTACTAAGCCACTTAGCAAGGCTTTTGACAGCGTCTCCCAAAGGGGACAAAGGGGCCAAGAAAGCCTCTTGGCTGAACTGGGAAATCCAGAAAAGATTTGGGGCAAAAAAAGAGGCATGCAGGCTGTGGAACCAGGGGGTAGCTACCAAGGAGGAGTACACCTCCCTGGCTCGACAGGAAGGCCAACGCAGGATTAGCACTTAGGCTGCAGACAACAATTAAAGACAACAAGAAGTCCTTCGTCAGGTCTACAGGGAGCAAAAGGAAGGCGCAGGGTAGCATCGGACCCTACAGCGCAAACTAGGGCAATTAGTGCCAGATGGGGGGACAAGGCTGAGCTCTTCAATGAGTTTTTTGCCTCTGTAGTCCTGAAATCGGATCAGGACACATCTCCCAGTTGGACTGCAGATAGGAGGGACGCCAGCCCACCGAGGGCTCATGCAGACGTAGTGACGAGGCCGGATGAACTTCACCCAAGGGCGCTGAAGGAATTGGCCGGTGTCACAACAGACCCGCTGGCACGGCTATTTGAGCGCTCGCGGTGCTCCGGCCAGTGTGGTCCCTGTTTTCAAGATGGGGAGGATGGAGGATCCGAGTAACTATCGACCGGTTAGCCTCACCTCTATCCTTGGGAAAACCTCTGAAAAAATTATTAAGGATCACATTTGTGGGGGTCCTTGGACCAGTGCTCTTCAATGTCTTCATCGGTGACTTGGACGAGGGCGTGGAAAGCACTCTGCTCAAATTTGCAGATTACACGAAACGATGGGGTAAAGTTAAGACAGCAGAGAGTAGGGAATGAATCCAGGTGGATCTGGACAGGTTGGAGAGCTGGGCAGAACAGAATAGGGTGCAGTTCAATAAGGACAAATGCAAGGTGCTGCCCCTGGGGAGAAGGAATCACCAGCGCGCTTCCAGGCCGGGGGAGGACCTCCTCCGCAGCACGGCCGTGGAAAGGGATCTCGGAGTCGAGCCGTCAATGTGACACTGAGCTCTTGCTGTTCGTGCACAAAGACCCATGGCGGGTTTGGGAGCCATACCGTGCGTCATGTCAGAGTTGACGGGAGTTTTACTAGATGTTGGATTTGTCTGGGGTGCAGGAGGCATCGCGCGGGAGTCCCCAGGAGCCTGTCCTGGTCCCGGTACGATTCAATCTCTTCACCGCCGACTCAGAGGATGGAGCTGAGTGTACACCGAGAGTATGTCACGCATTATTAAACGCTGGCATTTCAGGAGGAGGGGTTGAAATAGTCTATTCTATTTATTTTAAAATTCAGGAAGGCAGCTGCTACCTCACACGAACTGAAGCATCGCATCGTCTTTGCTAGACGGGATGCACCTCCCACGTGCATTGCACTGAAATGGTTTGACACTGCCCCACGCTGCGCACAGCTTCTACAGCCAACACGGCAGCAAACCCGGTTAAAATAACAGTCAAAGCAGCGTTTGAAAAGGATGAAAATAACATGTTTTTCCTGGAGTCAAAATGATTCTTCCTAGAGGACTGCTTGTCAAAATGAAGATCGTGTCCCCAAATATTCCCAACCTATTGAAATGACGTTTTTGTGATGAAAACCAGTCTCCCACCTGCTCCGAGTAGAAACGTGACTCGTGTTTCCAGCGCCTGCGCTGTACATCAGCATGGAGCTGGCTTTGGACATTGGGCCAGGCACTTTCCTCTCTCAAAATCCACATGGACCCGCTCGGAGCTGGCGGGAACTCACCCGCGTTCAACCTGGGCTCCTTTCCATCAGCATCCACTAGCAGCTCCCATCGGGTGCAGGCCAGCATCACAGGTATTAATTAATCACTGCCCTCCTTGCCCGTTTGGCTCTGGAGCCTAGACTCTGTTCTCAGTCCCGTCGCGGGGGGCTGTCTACACCGCTCCGTGGCAACGCCGCACCGAGACACACGTGTTATCTGTCACAGCATGGCGCTGCACACGCACCGATGAGCTCTGCTAGCTCCCAGCTGAGGAGGCAGCGGGTGGAGCTTGCCTCTGTACAGAGCTGACGGGTACCGTCATCGAGATGTGTCAACTCAGGCCATCTCTATTCACACGAGAAGTCAACCACTTCCTCTAAGCACAACCTGCCCGTCGCTCCTGGAAAACCCTCACCCGGCGCAGCTTTCCCTCTCATGACCACGTCGTCAGCCCATGACTAACGAACCGGGTCTTTCTGCTCCTTGCCATTTTCATCACATAGCCGAAATCACGTTGCTGCCCAAATGCACGACCTGGACTTTGCAGCACATCCTACATCTATCTACTGGCTTCGGTGGAGTCACATCAGTGACAGTGAAAAGGGAACTCTACCCAGGAGTTTAAAAAGTAAACACTTTCTTTAAATATTAGTTTTTCTGCTGATCGCTGATCAAACAATGACTTAATCTCCCCGTCTGTAACCTGCAGCTCTTTTACTGTTGGAGCGGTGAAATCCTCCCTTGCAAAACCTCCTACCTAACAGGGGTTTGCACCGTCTCGCCAGGCAGCCCCAGGGCCGAGCCTCCGCCTCGCGTGCTGGGTGCGGCGACTGGAGCCAGAGCTTTGCACCGGCTCCAACAATAACCTTCAAACACTTCTTGGTTGTTTTTTTTTCCTGGTAAAAGTAAACACTCTTCCTTTTCTTTCAAGACTAGTTTCCACTCCTAATTTCCCAGAATTCAATGAGAATCACTGAGCAGAACCTGGGAGGAATGAAAAAACAGGAAGTTGTAAAGTTGTAAAGAGAAAAAAGGAAGGCTTTCTCGAAAATGCCCTGCGTTCGTCATCAGGAAGCTCTTAAACTTCTTCCGAAGTGCAAGGACTAAACCTGGGAATAAACATCTATAGCTAAAAGAAGATCAAGCTGTTGGCTCAGCTCTTAATTCTTGGTGCTCTCCATGCCCATTGTTTTCAGAACCACTTCAATTCTCTCCCCGTGAATTTTGCTCCTTGCTCTCTCGCGGGCTCCGATTGCTCCTCTGCCCCTCTGAGGAGCAGATACCGGCGCTGCTCTGAGCAGAAAAATCCTCTTTCTGGACCGGGACGATGATCAGAAAACACAACGCATGTGATGCTCATGGAAAAAGCAGCCTTCTGCTTGGTCAGGACTAAGAACAGCGCTCGTATCCAAGCCTGGGTGCTCCCAGCGACGATGCACGCACAGACTGGCGCCTAGCCTAGATGCCGTGGTGCCGGAGCTGGAAAGGTCCCGAACTGGGTGAAATCCTGGATATTAGAGCCTCTCCGGGCATGTCTGTGCTGCCTCCCTGTCAAGATGGGGACTATCCCAGAGAGTCCAGCCCTGCCCTAGCATTTCTGCTGCATGTGCCCCTAAGCCCAGCAATTAGGTGGATCTAGTATCTGGTGCCAGGGTCCCTGCAGGCCCACATCAGAGTGCTGCTTTTCTCCAAGGAAAGCCTACGAGTTTGCTGAGCCCGGGGCTCAGGAGGGGGATGGCATACACACATCCGTCCCATCCGGCTTGCAGGGTGAAACACGGGTACCCCCGTGCTGCCCCTTCGGGGTAGGGAAACAGCCACACCGACCCAAACAGGAACACTTGGAAGTGCCAAAGTGCCTCAAGGTGCTGCACGGATGGCGCGCAGTGTTAGCCGTGCCAACGCGATTCCCAAGATAAACCCAGAGATTTCAAACAGGAATCCGGCAGGTCCAAAATGTTCGGACCTGCTATGGTCTTTCCGAGTTCTTTGCAATTGAAAAACGCCTCTATTATTTTTTCCGCAGTCAAAAACCAAGTGAAAACAAAGAGCTGGCATGATCTGAGAGGTGCTTTGGGTCTAAAAGCTGCCTTGGACTGCGAGGCAAAACAGGAAGGCAGCACACAAGCGGAGACAGTTTGGTGCCAGGTTCCCTGGGGAAGAGAGCCCAGAGGCAGGATCGGCGCTATCCAGACACTTGGGGCTGGCTGCTGGAGGGCCAAAGCCACAGGACCAACCCAAGGGGCAGCGCCATGCAAAGCGATGCAAAGCCAAGGATCTCCCAGCGCATCCGTTTGGTCTAACCCTCCTCCGGTGCCCTGGGGCTCCATGCACAGCTCGCCCCCGCCCCGAAGGACCGCACCCTGCGAACGGAAACAAAGCACTGCTCCGTGGGGGTGAGACCTGCACAAGCATCTGCTCAGCACCCAGAGCTGCCTGGGGAGGCGAAGTGCTGTCCTGGGACCTGGGCAGCGCTGCCGGAGCTCACTCACCTTTGAATTTCTTCTTCCCAAATTTCCATCCAAAGAGCGACATCCCCAGAGTTGGCTTCAGCACAAGCCCATGCAATTCCTGCAGGCAAACAGACAAGGTTATTGCCCCTGGGGGGGTTGTCTATATAGGGGCACGTGAGCCAGCTGCAAGGCTCAAAGCTTTCCGCCATTCAGCTTCACCTCAAACACCGTGCCTCAAACCTTTCTACACCACAGCAAAGAGATCGGAGGGGACAGGGGGAGCATCTACACGAGACACATTAATGCGCTTTAGCCTAATTTAACGCACATTAAGGGCACGCATCTACATGTGCACGCCCTTAACGCGCATTAAAAATGGCAAATTTAGGCGCGATTAGTTCAAGTGCATTAATGCACGTGTAGATGCAACCTGGCACTACTTTAGTGCTGGGTCTTCCCAGCCACTAGGGGCACATGGCAGGGCTGCAGGACTTGGCACTAACTTTAGTGCCAACATCTGCCAAAAATTGCTTAATGCACATTAAATTTAGTTGTGCTGAAGTGCATGTGTAGATGCGCCCAGAGAATGAGAGAACCACAGAGAGAGCGGTGTGGTACAAGTCCCAACAATGCTGCTTCCTTTCCCAGACAAACTGGGCAGCATTTCAACACCGTTCGTTTTTGCACACAACTGCGAACCTTTATTATAACTGGCCTGTTAATTAGACTGATTAACTGGGCTTGGTTAGTCTCCGAGGTGCCTTGCTCCGCTGCTTGGGTTTGCTGGCCGCACTTGAAATACCAGTAGTGTCATGACGGAGCCTGGGCACCAGTTCTGGCCTGTTACCTCCGCCGTATTAACTGATTGCAGCTGTTGTTAAACCAACCTCCTCAAGCAAAACCAGAGAGATTGTGACCCTGATGTCCTTCCCTTCTTTTTGCAAGCTGGGGCCCATTTGAGGAAATAGCCTTGTAAAGTCACACAACAACCTCGTGGGTCCCTGTTTTGGCTGGCAGCCATCAACTCCCACCATGTCCCTGTACTCGCACACTCCTCTAGCATCACAGATGTGTCAGCTCTCTCTTCTGGTTAATCTTATTCCATGATTCATAGAAGTTTAGGGTGGAAGGGACCTTGGGCTGGGCAGGAGTTGCATGGTGGTGACAAGTGATGTTTCAGTGGTGCGAGCCGGGCATTTCACTCTGAGCAGCATCCGATAAAGAGCAACCCTTTTCAGTAGCTGTTTGAACATCATCTTCCACCAACCCATCCGACTGGGGACACCGGGGACCCACGGTGACGTGCCTAAACCCAGGCTGCACTGAAAACCCCTTTGATCCATGTCCACTCAACTGTGGCCAACCGTCAGACACGACTGTGTCACGTGTACTAAGTCTAGCAAAAGGCGATCGAATAGGTACAACCACCTAGATGGCACAAGTGTCTTCGAGTACAGCTTTCTCAGGGAAGTGAGAAAAATGTTATAAAACAAGAACACAGTGTGCGTGTGTGTGTGCGCACACGCATTATACACACACACATATATGTATACGTACACACATACTCTCTCTCTATGTGTGTGTGTGTGTATACACACACACACACACACACACACACACACAAACCACATATACATACTGTGCCTCTCTCTCTCTCTCTCTCTCTCTCTCTATATATATACACACACACACACACACACACACACACACACTGTGCCTGACTCTCTCCGTGCGTGTGCGTATATATATTACACAGATCCATATATATATATATATATCCACCTATCTCCGTGTGTGTCTGTGTATGAATCAACATGAGTCAGGCAGAGTACATAGCTCTGCATTTCACTGCACTCCACTTTTGTCAGACACTTTAGGAATTGGACCTGTGACCACCAAATCTTTCCTAGCTTTATATTCATTTGAAGCTATAACAAAAAAAGCCTTAGGGTTTAGTTTAAGGGGCTGTTTGCAAGGCCATTTTCGGCCGTAGTAGCAAGTGGCTTATGCTCAATCTCAGCTAGAAGTGGCCTTCCAAACAAAGACATAAGCCATTTTATGACCAAGCGCCATGCTCGCAGCTGCCTCCTTTACTTGTGTTTGTTGACACTCCTCTTTTGTTAGCAATGCATATAAGTCGCTGGTCTCCAGTTTTGACCAAAAACCCAATATACGGCTTGTGCACCAGTGGGAACTCAAGGCTAACAGCTAACAGGCTCAGGAAGCCATGCGTGCTGGCAGGCAGCAAGCCACTTCATCGGGAGCTACGACGGCAGGATCTCGAAGGTGCCGCCTTGCCCTCCCTCGTGCCCCACTGCAGATGGACGTGGCTGCCCACCTCCATTAACAAGAATCAGCAACCTGTTTTCTTTCAGGTCGAAGGTCCAGTCACCTTCTACTATAAACCAGATCTGCATCTGCATCCATTGCTCCTACAAAAAAAGCTTCCTCCCTGCTAATGGCGCTGTCATCGAATCGTAGAGAAACGGGGCTGGAAGGGTGGCATCTGGTCCAGCCCATCTGAGGTAGGATCAGCCCTGTCCAAACCAGCACGGATACATCCATTGTCCATCTTCCGAGCAAAACTGCACCAGACGTTGCATCCGGACCTGCCTCAGGCCCAGCAGCGGGACCGCGGCATCGCTGTCACCGGTATCGTGTCCGCACTGAGCACGCGCTGCTGGTGCTGGCACACTCTCGCAGAGGGGAACAAATCTGCTGCATTTCTGCCCTCCTTTCCCACCGGCTGAGCGGCATCGCAATTTGTTTTAGTCAGCGCTGCATTGGCAGCCGCCTTCGCAGCCAGGGCTCGCCTTTATCCCCCAGGTCCCTTTTCTTCGGGGGTTGTGATTGAGAATCGCGTCGGCAGGGCCAGGACAGCCTCCACCCTCCATGAGTTGCATTGCACATGAGGCAACTTCCATGCCTTGGCAAGTTTCCACAGCCTCAGCAGGCATTAAACCACAGACTTCAGGTTTTGTTCCGGTTTCTAATAATGGTCTGGGTTCTTATCAAGGCTCCCAGCGGCCCTTCACGACTCGGGGCCTCACGGGTGCTCCTGTGGTTTTCCGTTCCTGAATAAAAATGAAACGTCTGCCTCTGGTTTCATATTTACACACACTTCAGCATTTCTGACACACGATTTCGTAGTCATCTCTGGCTCAACTAACTGAAAACCACCTGCCTGGGCCCCTGCCCCGGCCAGAAAGACGCCTGCTTCCTAACGGCCTTCTCCAGCGATGCACCTGCGCCTGCCTCCCCCGCGTCGGGTCTAGCGCAGCTTCTGGCTGCTCCGTCGTCCCGCTCACGCCGTCTTTTCACTCGTGGCACCTTGTGATGGTCAGGGCTCTTCCTGCGTTTGTGGTGCTGGGAGGGATTCTCGTGATTCAGCCGTGACTTAACGGGAAATCGAATCTCAGACAATGAGGGTGGAAGGGAGCTCAGGAGATCGCAACTAGTGCAACCCCTGCTCCAAGCAGGACCAGCCCCAACTATGTCATCCCAGCCAAGGCTTTGTCTACCCAGGGCTTCAACACCTCCAGGGATGGAGACGGCACCACCTCTCTGCATAGCCTGCTCCAGTGCGTCACCACCTCCTCGTGAGAAAGTTTTTCCTACTATCCAACCTCAACTTCCCTTGCTGCAGCTTGAGCCCATTGCTCCTTGTCCTGCCATCTGCCCCCACTGAGAACAGCCCAGCTCCATCCTCTTTGCAGCCCCCCGGCAGGGAGGTGACGGCTGCTATTCAATCCCCCTCCGTCTTCTCTTCTGCAGACTCAGTCAGCCCATTTCCCTCCTCCTCTCCTCACCAGTCCTGTCCCCCAGCCCCACAACCATTTCCATTGCCCTCCGCTGCACTCTCTCCAATGTGTCCACATCCTTTCTGTAGTGGGGCCCACACAGCTGGACACAGGATCCAGATGTGGCCTCCCTAGTGCTGAATAGAGGGGAAGGACCCCTCCCCTCCACCTGCCAGCAACGCTCCTACCGATGCAGCCCTGGATGCCGGTCGCCTTCTGGGCACCAAGGGCACACTGCTGGCTCCTGTTCAGCTTCTCGTCCCCTGTCCCCCCAGGTGCTTTTCTGCAGAGCTGCTGCCCAGCCCGTCACCCCCAGCCTGCACTGGTGCAGGGGATTGCTCCCTCCCAAGTGCAGGACTTTGCACTTGTCCTTGTTGAACCTCCTGAGATTTATTTTGGCCCAGTCCTCCAATGTGTCGAGGTCTCTCTGAATCCTAACCCAACCTGCAGTGTACCTGCTGCTCCCCCCAGCTTGGTGTCATCTGCAGACTTGCCGAGGGTGCGCCGCATCCCATCTGCCAGGTCATCGATGAAGTTATTGAACAAAACCGGCCCCAGGACTGACCCCTGGGATACTCCACTTGACGTGAGCCTCTGCGACAACCTCCCCCAAAACTGCTCGTGTCTGGAGAACGGAGTCACTTAAAGGTACAGTTCCCAACCCCTGAGGATGCAGAGCACTGGGTTTTTGCCGTGCTGTTTGCTTACTATCTATCGGAGACCAGCGCTCCTCCCACTGCTGTACAGAGCGCAGGCATTGTGCCCTGAATGCAGCCTGGCAAGGGCCAGCCGGCTTCCCCGCGAGAACAGCTTCCATGATGGAGGACCATGACAGCCTCACCCCTGGGCACGGACAGCTTCCAGGTCCATGCTGGGCAAGAGCCAGCTGAGATCCAGAGTCACAAGGGAAAGCGCTCGGTCTCTCCCCGGCCGTGATGCACCCACGGAAATGGCCCGACGTGCTTTCCTCTCCGCCCCGAGCTCAGCCAGAAGTAGCCGCCTGCCCTCGAGGCGACAGAGGGTGGTGCAGACTGGAGAAGGCAGAGGCGCTTTTCATCCCAGCAAGCAGCAGCGCGAAGGCCAGGCAGCTCCAGGGAGCAGAGGGCGGACGCCCGGGATGGAAAGCGAGGTCAGCTGCCTGAGCCAGCTCCTTGCATTGCCATAGCAGAGCACAGGCCACACTGCTGGGGCAGGGCTGCATTTGCTTCCAGCTATGAGAGAGCACGCCAGTCTTCACAGACAATCCCTCCACGCAAAGACCAGACCTGCCCGATGGCTGACCGACCGCTACACATCCAAGAGGGCAATGCCGTACACCGCTCCGACATCATGCTCGGTGAAACACGCTACGTAAAAGAAGCCAGCAGACAACTCTGGTATTACCGACCATAAAAATACTAGAGGAAGACCCTACTCCCCTTTTCTCCTCAAAACTCAAACTCACCATCGTATCATACCCATCAGAGCTGCAAGAAAAACGTCAGACCTTGATTCCTCCACTAGCCAATCCAGGGACTTCTTACCTGCTCCCTAAAATCCACAAACAAGGAAACCCCAACAGACCTATCATTTCAAACCATGGGACCCTAACAGAAGAAATATCAGCTTTCATTGAACCCATCTTAAAACTGCTCGTCACCCAAAGACCGAGTTTCATCCAAGATGCAGCTGATTTCCTGCAAAAACTCAAACACACAAACCATCTTCCTAGCAATACGCTCCTAGTCACCATGGATGTCACTAGCTTATCCATCCCACACCGGGATGGCGTCCAAGCCTGCCTCACGTATCTACAAAATGAGATTACAGCTCTGAGTCCAGACCTCAGGATATCACCGAACTCATACACGATGCTATACTATACTATACAGTATATTACTATACTATATACTTCATATACTATAATTCATATACATCCTTATACACAACAACTTTAGTTTCAAGAACCAACACTTCCTCCAGACCATGAGCACAGATGACATCATCATTTGGATGGAAACCCTGCAGTCTCCGATTGATTTCCACCAAAAATTCAACAATCGTCACCCCTCCATCAGACTATCGCTTGAACGCTCCTTTTTGGCCACCATGATCAATATCCAAGATGGTAAAATGCAAACCACCATATATAAGAAACCCACGGACCAACATACCTATCTACACAGAACCAGCAATCACCCTAAACACACCAAGAAAGCTCAATTTACAGCCAAGCCCTCCAATACCACCAAATTTGCAGCGAGGTGAATACCTGTGATCGCCACCTCACAACTCTCGAAAGGGCCTTCAGCCAACAAGGACGCTCCTCCAGAGGACGGACCGAACTTTTGAAAAGGCCACCCCGGTACCACGGGAAGATTTGCTGCAGTACAAAAAGGAAATCCCCACAAATCGCACACCGTCAGTTATGGCATGTCCCCCTCCCCTAGAACCTATATGGAAAATCCTCAAACAATTGCCACCCATACTAGAAGAAGACCCCCGTCTTAAAGAGATCTTCCCAGAACCACCCATCCTAGCCTTCAAACGTAGCACCAAACCTTGCTAACCTCATCACCAGACGCAAACTCCCTATGACCCCAACTACACCCAATGGATCCAGACCAGGCCAGGACAAGAAATACAAAACCTGCCAACACATCTCCACCACCCCACTATTACTACACCCCACGACAGAGCCATCACCATCACCATCCCTGGATCCTACACCTGCACCTCCAGAAACGTTCTCTCTCTCATCCAGTGCACCAAATACCCTGATGGAAAACGTGTAGGAGAGACCAAGCAACCGCTGCACCCCAGAACGAACGCCCACCGGCAATCCACTGAAGACAAAAAAACCCAGCTACCTGTGCATGCACGCTCCTCACGGGACACCCTCTCCCTCTCCAATCTCGCAGTCCTCATCCTCACAGGGACCTTACAAAACACCTTTCGCAGACAAGCCCACGAACTTCACTTCATAAATCTACTGGATACTAAAAACCACAGACTCAATATCGACATTGGATTTATGACACGTTACAACCTGCCGGACATCGGATTCACCAGGTACCTGCCTGACCTGACCTCTTACGTTCTTCTTTTCCCCCAACTTTCTCCCCTCCCCTCCTTTTCTGCCCTTTGTCTTCATGATTTCCATATACTTCCTTTCTCATTGATGCACCTCTTTTTTTACCTTGTATTACTGCCTCTGTTATGTTTCTCTTTGGCTTTTTTCCACCTGCTTTCTTCCTCCTCCTTTCCCTGCTTTACCTTTTGTTTTTCTAATTTCTACCTATTTATATTTTCAATGACATCCTGCTATACCTTTAGTTTCTCTCATTCAGTCTTAGACCAGCAGAGACTCCCTACGCCTGAGGAAGGAAGATTGTGCCGGAAAGCTTGCTATCAGGACTCATGGTAGAGATGATATCTTTTATTAGACCAACAAGATTTTTGCAAAAAAAAAAAAAATCTTTAATTGCAAGCTTCCGGGCACAAAGCTTGCTAAGAACTTTTTTTCCAACAACTCAGCTGATCTAATAACAGATATCACTTCTACTCCAAAAACCTTGCCTGCCTAAGAGGGGTTTAAAGCAGCCCATGGACCATGGCAGCCCCGATCCAGGCTACAGCCCATCACAAGAGGAACAAGAACCTGAAGCCATGGCCTGGGAGCCTTCATTTCTGGTGGCAGCCAAGATAAAATCTGGGGGTTTAGACAGGATAGGCCATTCCCTACTTACTTCAGCTGAGGTCAACTGAGGCTTGGGAAATGGGCACATCAATCCCTCCCACCAGTGGCTCTCGCCAGATACTGCCCAGTCAACAATGGCTGTCTGGTATCACACCCAGTGGCATCAGGGGACGGATCTCAGACACCCCCGTGCAATAGCAGGCCGGTTGCCACCTAGTAATGGTGCCGGCTAATGCTCGTGCAAGTGCTTAGATGGGCAGCTCCGCCGTGCAAACCAGGTGTCAGGGGAGGTTCACTTCTCTCTCTGCGGGCACACCGGTTTGCAAATGCCAGGCCTTTTGGAAAAAAATACAAGCCACAGCTCACCGATAAAGGGCCTTAGCTAGCCGGAGCCAGCGCTCACGCTCGTTCTCCCCCCACGCTCTCCGAGGGGTGGCACTAAGCCCAAATGACCCTATTTTGCAGGTGGAGAACTGAGCCATGAGGCAGCAAAGTGACTTGCCCACGGTCATACAGGAAGCCTGTGGCAGAGCCGAGAAGGGAGTCTTTGTTCCTCGACTCTCAGACACAGCAAGCTCATCCTCCCTGCCTTGGGCGGGGTCGGGTTTAGCTGATGTCAGCCTAGATTTCGTGAGAAATTTTGCAACCCAGCCCCCGGCGGGGCGGGCGGAAGCAGCCCCTACACACCCAAAGAGCTTCCTTCGGCATCGGTAGCGTGAGCAGAGAGGGGCCGGCCGGCCCCGGGGCGCTGCCCTGCAAAGAGCAGCCGGTTAAGAAAGTGTCCCGCAGGAGAAACCCGCCGGGACTGCCAGGAAACCAACCCAGCCCGTTACCTGCTGCATTTCCAAGTCACAAGCTGGTGCCAGCCGTCCGAAGCCCCCCACCCACCCCGAGCTGCTTGGCTTTAAAAACCACGCAGGGCTCAGCTCCCTCCACCCATCAGCGCTGCACACCCAGTCCTCCCCGGATAGGACCTGCGTGCCTGAAAACACCCACTTTCTGCCGCTGCAGCTGGCAGGGACACAGGCAGGGGGGAACCGGGTGCTAAACCTTACCCGGGGGGGCTCGTCCACGTCCCAGCCGCCCAGCCCCTGCCTTCCTCCATAGCACGCAGGCACACTCCTCCCCAGGGCTGCTCACGCTCCTCTCGGGCTCGCGGGGGGAAGACGGGATGCAGGACAGCCAGGCCGCTCCACGCCGGGGTGCAAGGACGGCAGCGTCCAGCCAGAGCCCCTAAAACACGCAGCTGCCCAGCTGCTGCGGGAATGCCTAGCAGCTACTTTTACTCCCGACTGCTTTCTTCCCTCTCCGGCCCTGGCTACCGGCCAAATTCTTCTGGCATTATTTTTTTTTCTGTTTCCTGTGGATAGGGAAAGTGCTCATTTCCAAACACCCACCGCAACGCCAGCTGTGAAGCGCCGGGGGCCAGGAAAGCAAAGCACCCAACCTGCCGGGATGCCCGGGGTGGCCGTCGCCCCGGAGGGCCATAAAATGACATGGAAGGAGGAAAGGCACCACTCGGAGAAAGGGGAAGAGAAAGGAGGAACTTGCAAGGGAGCTCGAGTCATCCTCGGGGTCCAGAGCCGCAGTCCAGACCGCCTCCGGCCCAGGGGACTGCAGATCCCACCGTGCAAGGGGCAGTTAGGGGTCCCCTTGCTGTGCCCGGAAATCATGGCTTTTCAGCCCTGAAACACGAGGGGTTTGCATCCCTGCGAAAACCCTTCTGCCAGCCCTTTCCCTGCCCTCTCGCCCCAGGGCTGCCTATCTTGGCCTCATCAGCCCCCCATTGCTTCACCCCCCACCGCCATCGCACCAGGGATCCTCCCTCCAGCCCTGCCTGCACCTGCCAGGCCGGGCGGGGAGGTCACCGACCCCTGTCCTCCGGTCCATCCCCGAGGCACCGGCTGCATCTCCCTGCTGCATGTGCATAGGGCCCGATACACTGCGGGGCTCTGGTTTTGCAAGCCCCAAGCAACTGCATTTGATGAGCAGTGGTGCTCTGAAAGCCCAGGGGCTCGGGGGGTCAGGTGCCCAGGCGTTTGCCAGGCTGCATTCTCCTGCATGGGGCCAGTGGTGAAATATTAGTAGTCCCCAATGCTTTCAGTCAAAGGAGACCCCCAAATGGAGCCTGGCGATGGGGGGCCGGCAAGGCCCTTCCAGCCAGGCACTTGGCATGAGCTGTGCATCTCTGTGCCCGGGATGGGCAGCGTCCCCTCGGCCACACGCTGCAGGATGGAGCGGGCAGGACCAGCCCGTCGTGTTGTGCCAGGACATCCCCGTGCCTGCCACCCACAACAGCCCCGCACACCTGGCATCTCGCTTCCCGCACGGCCGCTCCAGCCGGGCCCCGCTCTGCTCGGCTTCGCTCCTTCATCCCCGGGGTCCCGCCAGCGGTCATCGGGGGGTCGTTTCTCCCTCTCTTGCCTTCATTTCACCCCATGCTTAGGACGAGGGCACGCAGAGTTCCTCCCTCCTCGTCGCTCGGTTGCTATTTTATACCCTCTTCCTATTTCTTCTGCCGTCAGCCTTGTTATTTCCTTCCTTGCTCGGGGTCCTTCTCCTTTTAACCAACCTCAAACCCAAAGGGCCCTGACCGGTGCAGCAGGCAAGGGTTGGTTTCCTCCCGCTGCTTTTCCTCGACATGGGGCGAGGGCTGCGTTTTTATCTCAGGTCCCTCCAACGCGCTTTCCCCACGGGCGTCGAGAGAGCGGCTCCCCCGGCCCGGTTGAGCACACGTGTCTGGAGCATCGATAGCAATGCCGTGTTATCACGGGCACGGTTGGGATTTCCCCCAGACCACTGGTCCCTACTCTGGGGATGTCTGGCTATGTCCAGAGCCAGGCTGGCTGCTCTGGAAGGGGAAATCTCTGCAAAGGAGGAGGAAGAAGGGATGGCTCTAATCCGTTCCCTGGACAAAGTGGATGCCCCGTCTCTAGCCTGGCCCCTCACTCCATAGCCACCTTTCAGCCTTGCCTCGTCCCCTTGGGAGCTTTTCCTCCTGCTTATGGCTTGTAAATCCCATCCTAAACATCACTTTTCCTCTCGGTCTCCAAGCAGCCCTGCAGACCGTCACCCCAGGTGCATTTCCACCTGGTCCGAGACTTGGCGACCCCACGGCCGGCCTTCCCCACGGCCTCTGCACCGCTCGAAGGCTCTCGAACGCTCCCTGTTTGCTCTGGGTGTCTCCGTCTCTCCCAGCACCGGGCCACCAGGCTTTATTGCCCTCATTTGCTATTGCATAATGGTCTTTATCTTGCACCTGGCGGTCGCTGGGTCGAGTTTGCAGGGCCGTTGCCGTCAGCGGGCAGCTCCTCCTGGCTCTTCTCCGCGTCCTTGTAGCATTGCCTGCTCCTCTGCTCGGGGCTGGTGAGGACCAGTCCCCTTTTCGGTGCTCCCTGCAAAGCCACGCTCAGCTCTGCTGAGCAGGCAGCCTCCCATCAAGCCTCGGGTGCATCTTCTCCTGGCTGCCTTTGCTGTACAGACCTTGCCCCTCCTGCTGTGTTGTGGCATAGGGATGTGCCAGGGACTTCATGTCCACACACGGCAGCCCAGTAGCTGCTGCCCATACCCAGGCTATGGCAGGTGATGGGTCAGGCCTGCAGGTCGGCTGCTTCGTCCCCAGCTGTGCCTGGCTACCAGCAGCCCAATTACCCCCAGCTGGTCTCCGTTACCTCCGATGAGCAGCAGCCGGTTTTACCCTGCTCTCAGGCTACTCGACACACACCGTCCTCCAGCACAGAGGAGTCACCCAGCCCCAGCAGCCTCGGGACGCCGCGTCCAGCTCCCAGCGCACGCTTCCCAGTCACCGTCGCTGCCCAGGCGGGAAGCGCTGGGGGCAGTTTGGCACGGGGAGAGCTGAGTAAAAGCTCATCCTGCCGCAAGAGACACCCAGCAGAGTTGCCCGACACGGCCGTGCAAGGCTCTGCACTGCAGCAGCCTTTCACGGAGGGTGTTTGCAAAGACGTGGGAGAAAGAGCAGCTTCTCCTGCATCCCCCCAGGCCTTGCCAGCTGGAGCTGGGACATCTGTGGAGGTAGGTGTGAGGTGCTCTTGCACACCTGCATGCTGCAGTATCCTGTGCCAGGGCTGAAGCCTGCAGCCAGGTAACATCCTGATGTGCGATGCCTCCACTACAAGGTAAAAGAAACCCGGCGGGGCTGATGCCAGCAGGAGCACTGACACATGCCCATCCCCACCCCAGGCTGCAGCAGCACCCAGCACCTCTGGGGGAGGCTTAAAAACCCCCTGATGCATGGAGCAAAAAAGTGGGGGGCACCCAGCACAGCCCAGAAGCCCGTAGCAGAGCACAGGCATCGCTGCACCTGCATCACCCCTGCCCTGTGCCCAACCTCTCCTTGAAGACCACCAGCGATGGAGAGCCCACACCTTCCCTTGCATCTCTCCCACTGCCTCCCTGCTCTCACGGTGAAGTTTTCCCTAATCTCCAAACTCAATCGACTTTGCTGCAGCTTCAAACCATTGGTCCGCGTCCTCCTCTCTACAGCACACGGAGGAGGAGGGAACCATCCTCCGCGGCGCAGGTGGCTTCGTGCCCGAGGCAGCCAGCTCTGCACCCAAGCAAGGTGTTTTACTCCCCACCTTCCCCACGCCAGGTGGGTATCACAACCAAATCCCCTGTATTATCCGATGCTTTTTCATCCATCAACCCCAGGGCAGCTCTTCTGCACGCAGATGATGCAGAGGGGGGGTTTCAATGAGAAAAATGAACCCAACTCTTGCTTGCCTGTAGGCAGGGCACGGCGAGCGGGGGGTGGGGGACACAGCGACATGCTTTATGACAACGGCAGCTGGCACCTGTTTGCAGAAGGCCGTGCAAGGAAAGTCAAACGGCCCAGAGGGAGGAACGGGGTAAAGTCCAGGTGGGTCCTAGCAGGGGCTTCCTGCAATTCCTAAGAGACCGGCTAAACTCCAGACTGACCCAGGAGGAAACAACACAAGGAAAGGGCTCCACTGCCTATCTTAGGATATCCCACCGCTGCCCCTCACTGTGGCATCGGGCCATCTCCCAGACAAATCCCCGGTGGCTTCCCTCTCCTGGAGCCCGGTTCTGGGGGCCGCGTTCAGTTCACCATCTCGGGGCTCTCCGGGGTAGGGGGCTCCAGGTGCAGATGGGACAGCCCTGCACGTCCCCAGTCCCCGGGGGCTCTCCTGGCGGTTCCCCCCCATGGATCGTGCACGTCCCAGCAATGCGAGGGGACCCCAGGCCTATGCAGAGAGCAGAGGAAAGGCTGCCAGGCTGATGTCTCGGTGGGTCTGCTCCAGTAAAACCTCTAAAGCCAACACCAGAGCACTTGCAGCTCCGTGCTCCAGAGTTATTTCTGCCCGAGGTTGCATAACTTTCTCCAGGGAGAACAGGCCACTTCCCGTGCGATGGGCAGAGGCAGCCTCTCGAGGAGCAGAGGAGCCGGGCGTCACAGCACATCAGATCACATCACCCGCCCAGCTGTCTCCCTCCCTCTCTGCCTCTCTTTGGCCAAAGCAGAGAGAAGGGAGTTCACTTGGAAGAGTTGATGCATGATGACACATAGGTCACGACCGAGCCGATGGCTCAAAACCAAAAGTAAAAAGCACATCGAGAAACCAGGGAGCTTCCACGGGGAAGAGAAATGAGCCACTTGATTTGAAGGAAGCGATCGCAGCTTGCTTTGCTCCAGTCGCCTTTGCAGCAAGCTGCATCCTCACCTCACCGTCGGGGAGGGGGCTTCCCACTGCTTCTCCACCTCTCGAGCTCAGCTTATTTTCAGAGGAGAGGTCGGGAACTCAGCTCTGGTTCATGAAAACCGACTGCAGCCAACACCGAGGGACCTAATTCCCGTGCCCTCTGCAAAGCTCCTGCGAGGACTGGGCCTGGGGAGTCATCGCTCCGCAGGGACAACAGCCAGGGGATGCCTCGGAGACCACCCCGCCTCGCTCACAAACTCGGGGTCAAGCTGCTGGCCGGATCGGGGGCCAGAGACTGCAGCCTGCCCTGTGCCCGCGGTGCAATCGGGCAAAAGCATCTCGCTCCCCCCAAAATCTCCCCCTGGGTCTCAATTTCATGCTTGGTGCTATGCTGGGGGGGCCTTCGGTCTCCCCTCCCGCAGGTGCGGGGCAGGGAAGCCCGTCCCCGCGGCGTGTCCGATTTCTGCAAGGCGCCGGGGTTTACCCACCTCACCGAAGTCCCGTGAGGCCGGTGGGTCTTTCCCTTTGCATCAGGCCCCAGACCAAAGCCTGCATGAGCCCCGGAAATGTCCAGGCTTGAATTACCTGAAGGGGAATTAGAGCCAAGCCCTTTGCACGTATGGTCCACTCGACCCACCTGGCTGCTCCCGGGGCCTCCTGCTCTGCCAAGGGAAGCACTATGCGGCTCTTCGTGGGCACCGCATGGAGACAGGCTTCTTCCAACCCCCTAGACGATGACAGCGTGCAGACAGCCCACCTCCTCCGGCACTCGTCGGCAGCGCTGCCAGGCCCACAGGTGAGACGGGACGGGACGGGACGGGGTCGGAGTTCGGACCCGACGTTGCAGCACGGCACCGCGCTTGGCGGAAGCTACAGGAAAGGGAAAAACGCCACCCCCGGAGCAAAACTCCCGACTCTGTGGGCGGACCGTGGCACCGTCTAGCACTGAGTAAATATCAAGCGATTGATCATTGGACTCGTGTGTGACATCAAGTATTAATAACGTACGCAGCGGGGGCAGGACTCTGTTGCACCTCAGGGAAACGCTGCCCAAAATACACCAGCGCTGCCAAGCGAGCGGCTGCAAGGAGGCCGTGTTCGGTCCCCAGGACAGAGGAGAGATTCGTCCCCGCAAGGCCAGAAAGGAGAATATTTTGCTGGTACCAGCCAAAAACAAACAACAAAAAGCCATTAAGCTTTAGGCAACCTTTCTGCAAGGATCAGCTTTTGCTTTAGGTCCACCCAGCACTCAGCTCCACGGGACCTGATCCTGCCCGGGGGTCTGGGGATACTGCTGCAATGCAAGGGGAATATAACCGGTGTCTTTGCCTGGCTCCTTTGCTGCTCTCTCCAGCTGGGAAGCTGCAGCACATCTGGAGAGGGTCGGGCTAAGACTAAGCGATGGGCGACAGGATAAAGCCCTGGGACAAGAAACATGCGAGCGGGCGTGTTTTACGGTGCTCTGCCCCCGCTTGCCTCTCTCGTCCCCCCCGGGCCTGGACCAGGGGAGCCGCCAAGTGCCAAACTGCAAGCTTTGATCTCTACGGTCAGATCTTTCCACGCATCCATGCACGTCCAAGAGGCACCGGCCTGCAACAGGCTTTCAAGGGGACGGCGCCCTTTTCAAGCAGGGCGCACACCCAGGGCAAAACCCGCTGACTTTCTACCCAAGCAGCCTCCTCCTGCCCTGCGCTCCCAACAACCGGCAAAGCTGTTACACCGCATCCGCGTCGACAGGAGAGCTCCATGCAGACAAATTGCCGTGGGGCAAAGGAGGACAGGGCTCTCCTGGGGTGACTGCTCTTACCCCAGCATGGAGAAAGCTGATATGGGGCAGCTTGGACCTCTGTTGCAGAGGTTGCTTCCCATTTCCCTCGGGGTAAGTGTGTGCACACAGACAACTAACCGGAGTAACCCTACCCCCATTCATATCTCAGTCAGTTCTACACTGCATGCATGAGGTTAGGACTCAGGAGATCTTGGTTCAGCTCCTGGCTTTGCCACAGACTCCTTCTGTGGCCCTGGGCAAGTCACTTAAAGCTTATGTTTCAATGTCCTTCTCTGTAAGAGGGAGTGATGCCCCCTGTGGCAGAAAGCCACCTTTGTTTCTCTCCCACAAACTCTGCTCTGTGACAATTGTGATTAGGATGGGCCCAGCAGAGGGTACATACCTTTACCCTCTCCCTTTGGGTAACCTGAGCTGGGTACATTCCTGATGGAGGGGGGAAACCTGCTCTGCTCCCTCTGCCTACATGACTGGCATCACGTACCTGGGTGAGGGGCTTCCTTCCTGGTGGGCTAGAGTCTGCCCGGCAACTAGTGATGCATTTCGAATTGGTTTGCTCACAGCCAACAGGTGCTGGCCTCCATTGGACCAGGTAAATGAGGTCACAAGGAGTATATAAGTTAAGGACAGCCCAGGAGGAGGGGGGCAGCAGCCATGAGGGATACTCAGGAACAAAGAAGAGCCGTACCATCTGAAACTTGCTCTCTCCCCCAAAACTCACAATCAAGGAACTGCCTGCCTCCAGAGGGAATCTGCACCTGCCTCTGGATGATACTCATGAGTAAGCTACCTGAGATCTAACTAGATATGTAGTTTGCAGTAACTCAGATGTGAGATCAAAGGCTACCCCAGCCACAGGAGTTTGCTCTATGGGATTTCTCTGATATTGCTCTACCCTGTTCTAACCCTACCCTCTGTAACCAATAAAGTTCTTTGTGACTGGTGTAGGAGACTTATTGAGGGGTGGATTTAATTATGGCTAGGAGGCCCCTTGGCTCTGCGGACTAAGGGAGACCATCCTTTTTGGCCCCTGACTTGGGGAGGAGCCCCAAGTTCTTGTACTGGGTTGAGTACCCATAGGACTATTAGGCCTGTGTTTCCCTGAGGACACGGGACCCAGACAGTCCCTTCTCAGGGTGGTGGCAGCACACGTTACCCCCGGACTTTGCGGTGGGGCTCGAAAGGGGATCTGCCAGGGCTTAGGCGCGCCTGGAGGGACACGTGGAGTCCGGCAGGTGGATGGGCATGGTGAGGTGGGAGGCTCAACGCAGAAGCTCCCCCTACTGGCCCGCCACACCCCCCGCCCAGTCTTTTGCAAGCATGGTATAACCCCTAAACCCAAAGTATTTGGGGATCCCAGGCCCCTTTTAATGCACCATGCTTACCTTGTCTGTACAGCAGACACATCCTACTTTCACCAGTCACTAAAACACATTTAGGTGACATGATATCTAGTAGGTAGGTTGCAAAAAGGACTGAGAAGTAGAGTTTAGGTGGACTGATGATCTTTGTCTCGATGCTCTGTATCGGTCTCATCAGTTCATGCTCTTGCTGTTGGCCTTGAAGGCTCTTCTAAAACAAGTGAGCGACTTTTCCAGCACACCTGTGCAAGCCATACGCGGTATGCCTGTCCCCGTGTGCATTGAGGCCTGCTTCAGCTCACGCTGTTAGCATGGCCACTGTCAAATTAGGATTTGCACTAAGCAGTGGTTGTATTAATCCATACTCTAGCAAAGCCGACCCCCTCCAGCAGTCTCGCTGGACCCTTGGTGTTAGACAGGCGACTCTCTTCCACTTTGGTTAAAAATACCAACGGTCCCAACAGCCCAGCCAGGCTCCGGTTTAACAGGGGACACGTCCCAAAGGCAAATGCTTGCCCCCGAGGCTACCTGGGCCTGGATATCCAAATCAAATTGCCTGTATTTGGGCAACACTGACTAGGTGACCTCTGGAGGTCCTTCCAGCCTCGCTTCTGCATGGCTCTGTAGAGACATGTGCACAAAGGTCAGGGGTCCCAAAAGCCCAGGGTTGGGGTCTCAAGGGTCACCCAACTCCAGTTCCCAGCACCAGTGCAGACTGGGCGGTCCCTATGCCATCCCAAACAGATGCTTGAAATCCCCAAAGGAAGGAAATTTCATCACTCCCTTGAGCGGCTCCGTTCTCCCTGCCGCACGGCACGGTGTGTCAGCCCTCAGGAATTTGAGGAACAATTCTGGTTTCCTCTCCCCGCTTTCTTGGAAATGCAACCAGAAATAGCATCAGCTGAGCAGGAGCCCAGTGATCTGGAGCCAGGACTGCAGAGAGAGGCGAACGCGTGTTTGCCTTGCAAGAGCCAAGGAGATGGTACGAAAGACTGGCATTTACAGTAAAGGAGGAAGGGCTCGGCCGTGACACGGCAATGACAGGAAGAGGCAGGGTGCCCGTGTGGCTTCAGGGAAGATCCTTCCTGCGAAGGATGCACACACGCCTCGATTCCTGGTACGTCCCCTTTGCACTCTCTGCAGAGTGAGCGGAGGAGACCAGGAGTGCGCCGTAGGAAGGGGAAACAGCAACTCTGGACCCAGCCGCTCCCCTGTCCTGCATTGCACGGGGCTTTGCACAGCGCCCGCCCTTCCTTTTACACACTGATGGTGTCGGGCCCATTTCAGACCCTGTCGCATGACATTCAGCTTCCCTGAGCCTGGGCGTAGCACAAGGTCCTGGCCAGGAGGAAAGGTCTCCAGTAACATTTCACCGTGGTCCTCGCCCTGCCAGAGGCAAACGCTTGGTCCTGGTACAGGAGGACTCAATGTGACACGGACAGATGGGAGACAGCGTAGAGACCCAACCTTATCCCAGGACTGATGGGGAAGCATGAGCGCACCCAGCAGCGTGCTCGGCTTTAGGAAAGCCAGGAGGCACGGCGGGCAGGCGGTGCAAGGACGGCGGTATGTAACTGTGCTAATTATCCCACCCGCCGTGCTGCAGGGATGTGGCTCCAGAAGCAGCCTGAAGGTAGGGAAGGAGACCGCTCCAGAGCGCCAAACGGATGCTGCAGAGAACAAACTTACGGGATGCCGAGTGCGACCATGACGGGTGTCCGTCTATGCCAGTGCTGCCCAAGGGTGGTACCATGTGCAGCGCATGCGTGTCTTACAAACAGTATTTTCCCCAATCACCTTCCAAGGTGTATGAGCTTGGAGTTTTTGCCCAACGTGTTTATTGCACACCTCCAGCTCCATGCACAACGACAAGACGTGACACAGTCAAACAAGGCACAAAATGGACTTAAATATCGTTCTTCGCCACGAGGGCCTGGGCTTCACCGCTGAGATGCTGGGATAAAACGACTGTCGAGGCCCACATCCCGTATGAAGCGTATGGGAATCATCACACTGCTGAAATGCAGCTGGCTCCAGATTTGAGCTTGCCCGTTGCAAGTGCTGAAGCCTGGACTGGCTCCAGATACACTTTCCCACGGAGGCGGGTCACTGCAGGCCCCGTAAACCCAGCTCCCTGGAGATTTCAAACTGGAGGCATTAGCCCAGCAACTCAAAAACTTCTTGGTAGAGTCCACCAGCACAGCAAAGGGGAAGAGAAAGACGCATTGCTCAGGTTTCCCCACATTTAGGTGATCCTCATCCTATCGCCACATGCCACGGTCCCAGCCCCATCTGCTTCCCAAAGCAGCGTTCAGTTGGGACCCCCTACAGAAGAGCCGATTTAAGCCATTTCTTGCTTATCCACAAGAAAACCGCGGAGAGGGCTCCTTTCCCCTCCTAGTCTGGCCACTACATTTGTCTTTGCACCTCAGTGACAGTGAGCAAGAGAGACACCAGCACCATAATATCTAGAGGATTTGCAATAGTATCATCTGAATTTTCTCTCTCGCTTTCTCCCCGGTCCAGCACCGCTTTCTGCAGGGAACAAAAATAAGATGAGATGCTCCCAAAAGCACCCACAGGCCCCAGCACTTCAGAGAAGAAGCATCTTGCAAAGGGACGAGCAAGGAGTGAATCCAACAATGACACCTGCACCTATACAGGCTATTCTTAAGAGAGGAAGGCACAGCAAAGGGCTTATTTGGTTCATTTGCCCTGGTTTTTTGAACACTGCTGTGTTTTCCTCTCCAGCGGGCAGATCACGTGCTGCCCCGTTAGGAGACCCCGACTCTGACAAGGCTCTGGCCGCTGGTCTTTGCTAGACCGGGAAGCTAGACCTTTGCCCGAGCTGTGCAAGATAAGATACCCTGCTATCTCCCATCTGCTCTCAGGGAAGATAAAGGCTCGCTGCAAAGGGTGCCCTACTTACCGACGCCTTTGATCTCTTCCAGCTTTGCCTTAGTTCGTTTCCAGTCTATTCGCAGGGAGTTGCCAGGAATGTGAATTTATAACCCGCCAAACCGCTCCACTTTCCAAGTGGGTTGGCTTTGAGCTCACCTTGGGAGGACTTCAAAAGACATGGGAAAGTTGTTTTTCTATTTGCTGTTCCAGTTTCACTCCCCGGTGCTGCTGGATGCGGCAACCCCCAGAGATCTGCCCTCCAGACAGGCCTGCGGCCAACCTCTCCCCAAGCCCAGGACAAATAGGTCTGGGAATCTTTGCCCCCGAGTTGCAAATAAAAGAGGGTTTTCTTTGCCTGACACCTTGCAGGAGCCTGCAGACCCTGCCGGAGCTGGAGCAGGGTCTGCTACCCCGGGCAGTTTCTGTCCCCTCTCCCACACCCGTTTCCTTACCAGGTCATGCTCGGCTCGTACTGGTCAGACCTGAAGAAGAACATCTCACACTCGAAAGTTGTCTAACTTTGCCCTAACTATGAGGTTGGTCCAATGGAAGATCTCACCCTAAGAAACCCTTCCCTCTCCCATAATTTATGGTTTATAATGCCTACAACATCCTGTTTGCACTATTAGGACTTCGTACATCCTTGGAGAACTGATTTAGGGTAAGTAACAGAGGTTTGACAGGTAGAGCTATGGTGGGGGAATGGACCCTCATTTACACAAAAAGCTTTAATGGCAATTAACTCCAATTAGCCACTATTGCCCCAGGGAAGTGTTCATTTGGATATTTCACAAGTACTTAATGTGGGATCACAGGGGCCTCTGCAGCATCCCAGGATAAAAGGCTTTGTCCTGGGAGACATCCATTCAACCTGTCTGTTTTCAGCCTTAACGAACAAACTTGCCGTGGCCTCTGGTGGACTGGTTTGCTGGACGCATCTACATGTGCATTAACTAATGTGCTTTAATTACTGTGCATTCAATCTAGATCCTCAAACTGTGAGGTACGAGGAAAATGCATATTAGCCTGTCTTAATGCGCATTAACTAAAGAGCACAGTTTTTAAGTGATGCTTAAAGCACATTAAGCAATTTTAATGCACATTAACTAAAATAGCACTTTTTTCAGTGACCCTTTAATGCCAATTAAAATAGGCTAATGTGCATTAAAGCATATATGCAGATGCATCCAGTAGTGATTGCAAATTTCTGGAAAGCCACGAAAATGCAGGTCTAAAAGGCAATCATCACCCCCACTCCCCTCAACAGGAGTGAAATGTGGGTGACCGATGGTTATCACCCCAAGAGCCAGGAGAGGTATCACCAGCAATGCTTATGAAAAATTCTTGGCATCGGATGGGAAACTCACGGCACAAACACAGGCGTCCTTGCCGAAGCCAGTGTTACCAGTCAGTGATCCTCGGGCACCAACTTCACCGGACTGGACACCGCGTGCGGATGCCTGACTCTCAACTCCTACAAGTGCTCTGCTCCCAGCTCAGAGAGATCTCTCCCGAGATCCTGGAGGAGCAGAGGAAGCGCTACCAGGACTGCAAGGCTTCCCTCAAAGAAACAGAAGCTGACAGGAGGGTTTGGAGGAGCTGCCGCCCGACGCCAATGGTGCTGCGACCCACTTCACGGGAAAGCATCTTGCCTTGAAGCAGAGAGGAAAGAGCGGAGGAAAGACAAGGGGAGGAATCCCAGCCTGCGGCCTGCTCTCCCCCGCAGAAAGACCTGCGACTTCTGCAGCTGCGTCTCACTCGCAGGCGGCTCTGTCGCTCGCTATGGCAAAGCTGTGGACACATTGGAGAGAGTCCAGCGCGGGGCAGTGGAAATGGCTGGGGGCTGGGGGACAGGACTAGTGAGGAGAGGCTGAGGGAAATGGGCTGATTGAGTCTGCAGAAGAGAAGACCGAGGGGGATTGAATAGCAGCCGTCACCTCCCTGCAGGGGGGCTGCAAAGAGGATGGAGCTGGGCTGGTCTAAGTGGGGGCGATTCACCTAGCTGACGGCAGCTTTGCCCCACCTGCCGGGGGCTAGCACCGACACTGGAGGGGCACTTGCCTGTGAAAAGCACTGCAAGGCTAGCTGAAAACGCAGACATTTCAGGGCAACACCAGGAACTGCCCCAACGCCCAGACGCTGCTCACATTTCCTCTTTCTTTTCTCCCAGGGAAGGACTATGCAAGCTCCCTGCCTGTGAAACCAAAAGAGCAACCCACGGGTCCCCATTGTGTGGGCTCCTTACATCCGCGATGGTGATCATGCTCCCGCACTTCCTCCTGGACAGGAACAAAAAGACATGACCCAGGCTTGACACAAGGCGCAGAAAAAAGCAGCACCAAATACAGGCTGGGCAGGGAAGCAAAGGGCCGAGCCCGGGAGCAGCAGGAACTGGCCACGTTTAGCAACGGTTGAGATTGAAAGGGGCATTTCCAGCATCATCAGATCCCAGTCTGTCTCTTGAGCAAGCTCTTGGCCCACTGGAGTGGGCACCTGGCTGCTCTGCACACCAACCGCACGGGTTATCCCGTGCAAAGGGCACCCCCAACCTCAGATGGAAACACTCGTGCAAGAATTGTCACTAGGCAGACCATCCAAGCAGACCGGGATGGGAGGTAGAGGAAGGCATTACCAGTAGTTGGACGTCTTTGGGACCTCCCGTCTGTGGCAGAAATGCCACTGTCGGTGCCCCTCTCCAGAGATCTGTCTCTGCCAGCCTGAGAGGCTGCTGTTGAATTCCTCAGGGCAGGGATCTCCCACCTTGTCTGCATGACAAAAGCCTGGTGCCTGAATGCTCTGGTCACCTGGGCAGGGGGGGGAAAGCCCGGCCCT
>NW_005842197.1:279615-280169 GCF_000455745.1 Alligator sinensis
AAAGAGAGAGGCCTACATGTGAAGAAAGGGCTAAAGAAGGACGAGCTGATTAAACTCTTGCGCACCAGCGAGTCAAGACCAGCGTCAGCTTCACGCTCATCAAGTCCTGGGCCTGACTCAGGACCTCCCTCCCGCTCGTCAAGCCTGGAGGCTGCCGGGAGATCACCCTCCGAGAGCGAGCAACAGAGACTCCATGAGAGAGAGAGAAAAAGGATGGAGCTGGAGGAGAAACAGCTGGAAGTGAAAAGGATGGAGCTGGAGGCCCAGCGCGAAAAGGAGCAGCTGGCAGTCCAGGGTGAAAGGGAACAGCAGGAAGACAAGAAGGAACAACGACGGCTGGAGGAGAAAAGGCTGGAGCTGGAAGCCCAGCGTGAGAGGGAACAACTGGCAGCCCAGCTGGAGGAAAAGAGGATGCAGATGGAGTTCAAGCAGAAAAAGCTCGATGCTCAGCTCCATTTGCAGACCATCGGGGGAAACGTGAACCCTCCGCAACCATCCGGGGAACCCCCCAAACTGGACGTCTCCGCCTTCGCTCGCTACCGAGAGGGAGACGA
>NW_005842197.1:285204-312132 GCF_000455745.1 Alligator sinensis
CTATGATATTGCTCTACCTTTTACCCTGTTTCCGCCCTACCCCTGTAATCAATAAAGTTCTCCTTGTGACCGGTGTGGGAGACTTATTGAGGGGTGGGTCTGAATTATGCCGAGGAGGCCCCTTAGGTCTGTGGACTAAGGGAGACTTTCCTAATCAGCCCCTGACTTGGGGAAGTGCCCCAAGTGCTGTATTGGGTCTAGCACCCATTGGACGATCAGGCCTGTGTTTTCCAAGGTGCGCAGAGCCAGAAGTGAGTCCAGAGCCTTGGATGGTGGCAGCGGGAACCCCAGGCTAGCGGGGGTGCTCCAGGGAAGGGGTCGGCCGGACGGGAGGCACCCCAGGGAGGCACTCGGAGCCTGGAAGGCGGTCGGGCGCAGGGAGGTGGGCGGCTCAACACAGGAGCGCCCCCTACTGGCCCGCCACACTGTCCATATGCACATGGTCACGCTGGGTGTGCATATCTCTTGCACCCAGTTAGAGACCTTCTGCTCACTGCAGCCCCACTTCCCTGCGCCCTGCACTAAGGGGATATAGGGCAGGACGTGCCTCTGCTCCTCTCAGCTGTGGTCACAAACCAGGTGCAACTGAGGAAGGGGGGAAAGAAGGGGAAGATCCCGATGTGGAGATGGACAACGCATGTGCAAGAGCTCCAGTTGCAGGGAGCGATCAAAGAACGTCGCCGCCTCGGAGGTCAGAAAGCGCAGGGATGAAGGGAGGGCTGCCACAAGACTGGCGCGGTTAGACCTTGCACAGAAAATTAAAGGAAATAGTGGTACATTATCTTGCCACAACAATAAAGAGAACAAGGAAAGAAGAAGTGGGCTGCTATGGCACGAGGATGTGGGCAACGAGGAAAAATTATCCAGATGAGGCCCAAAACCCAAATGAAACCAAGTAACCCAATACCGTTCTTTGACATGACGACTGATTTTCTACCCCAAGGGTGTCAAACTTAGGGCCCATGGGCCAAATCTGGGCTGTGGAGCCCTGGTACTCGTGGACCAGCCCCACGTCACTCGTGCAGCCCATAGGACCCGATGAGTTTGACACCCCCGATCTAGACCAAGGGAAGGAGGTAGCTCTTACCTACCTCCACATCAGCAAAGCTTTTAACATGGTACCGCCTGGGAAATGATCAGATAAGCTGGAGAAGAGGCAGGTTGTTACAAGAACGGTGAGAAGGTAAGGAACCAGCTGACGGGGCGATGATGAATGGTTGTGTTCGAAGAGGAGCCGATCAAGCTGAAGAGCAGTAGTTAGTGAAGTTTGCTGAGGATTGGTCTCAGGACCGAGTGTATTTAATGTTTTCATTAGATAAAAGAGCGTGCACAAAGAGGTAGGCGTGTGCTGATGAATTAACCTGGCTGAGGACACAAAGCCTGGAGGTGTGATCTGTACAGAGGAGAACGGAGGCAGCCTGCAGACAGAGCGGGATAACCTCGAGGAAGCGAGATGCAATTCAGTCATACACATAGCAAGGTCACGGGCTGCGGGACCAACGGCGAGAACGTCTGCTGTAAGTTGGGAGCTCATCAACTGAAAATGGCTGGGTGCATTACCCATTCGCAGGAAGACTACACCCCCCAACGTGATGTCCCCATGAAAAAAGGCCTATGCAACCCCAGGATGCATCAGGCAGGGTATTTCCAGGGGAGACGAGGAAGTATTGATGCCGTTGTACAAGACACTAGCGAGAGCTCATCTAAAACATTGCACAGAGTTAGTGTCCCAGAGCAGAGACCTCCAGAGGCCACATTAGTCCAACCCCCTGCTCCAGCCAGGACCAGCCCCATCTAAACCGTCCTAGGTAAGCGTTTAACTTATGCAAAACTTTGGGAACAAGCCCTCGGGCACAGCTTAATCAAAAACACCCATTAACTTTCCACAGGTCAAGCAGGGGGAAGAGGGCCCCACCAATGCGCTTCCATCTGCTCCGGGCAACCACGTTCAAGAACGAGGAGCTGAATTTGGAACAGGAGCAGAGAGGGGCTACGAAGAGGATTAAGGGAGTAGAGACTTAAGAGCAAAGAAAACAAGAGCTAAAATAACGTATGTTCCCTCTTCATATCTAGATCAAGGGGATGCCAACATTTGGGCTCAAGGGAACACAGCCAGCGTTGAAGCCTTGTTAATACATGTACAAGATGTCCTGGAAGGACATGTCCCAAGGAGGCCTGACAGCCAGCTCTGAAAACAAGTCCTATACTCCCAACTCACCAGCGGTCACCGCTCTAGAGACGGACAACAGAAGAGATTCAAGGACACTTTGAAGGCCAATCTGAAGAAATGAGATATAAATGTCAATACCTGGGAGACCTGAGCACTGAATAATCCCCAATGGCACCGTGATGTACAGGGCATCGATCGCTTTGAGCAAACTCACCTCACTATGGAGGTGAACAGACATGAGAGGCAAAGGGAAGAGTCATGGAGAAGTGGGGCTGGAAGGGAGCTCCAGGGGTCACATCTAGTCCATCTTCCTGCCCAAGGCAGGATCAGCCCTGTGCAAATCAGCCCAGGCAACCATAATTTAGACTCTGCATAAGACTACGCTCAACCTTGACGCAACGTAGACCTAACAACCCAAACCTGCCACAGGTAGCAGGGGAGCCGCGGCAGCCGACGTGCTGCTGACACCGCCGGGGCTCACTCCTTCCTCCCAGAACTACTTGCCACATCTGCAGTTGAACTTGGGGATCTCAGATCAAATCTCCCCAGCCATCCACAGACTCACCGATGACTTTCCTGTTGACTGGAAGACCGTCATCCTTGCATCAGGGACTGCTGACAACAACACTGTCAGGGGAAACGAGGGCTAAGCACTAAAGAGGGAAACAATCTATTTAAATGACAAAATGATGGTAGCACAAGAACCAAGGGGCCTGACCTGGCCATGAAGAAATGTAGGTTGGAAATCAGATGGTTTCCAAACATCTGAGCGGTGCGGTTCTGGGGCAGCCTTCAACAGGAGCCGTGGGGACCAAACACCTGGCTCACTAGACTGATCCCTGGGAATACCCGATGTGATCACCTGCTACAGCCAGGGCCTGGAGGACTCGGACGCGGTGCGTTGCTGCGCACAATGCCCAAGACGCTTCGTGGGTGATAAACCACAGCTGAGAAGCTGCTGAAGACAGCCCACGGGGCTCAGACCCTTGCACCGGTGACGTGGAGCAGAGGGAGCGTGCTAAACCGGAAGAAAGGAAGAACGAGAGGGTCAGAAACCTGCGGCTCTGGAGGCACCGGAGGTGGAGAAGAGAAAGATCTTTTTGCATGACCCACCAGTCGCGCCCGCAGTCTCCCCAGGCAGGGCCTCAGACAGACCCCAGGGACTGCTGCAAAATGCAGCGGCCACGTAGCCTGGAGTGCCGTGCATAGGCACACCACAAGCATGCTGCAACCCTCTCTGTCTCTTGGGCATGCGTTTCTGCAGTGACTGGCCCAGCTTGCTGAAGGCACTGTCTGCCATGACCAGCCAGGGCTCCTTTGCTCCAGTGCCTCCCTAAATGCTCTCCAAGGCAGCTTGCACCCAATGAACTTCATCAATGCTCTTGCAGTGCTCTTGCAATTCCTCCTCGCAGAGCTCAGAACCACTGCTCTTTCCTTGCTGAGCTGCCGGCCACCTTTGGCATCATCATCAACTCGACCCGAAATCTCGTGTCTTCCAGGACCCTGCCCTCTCCAGCCCCCTCCCTACTTGCTCCTTCCTCACATCAAAGCAGGTGCCTCATCATCACCCCCTCCCCCAGTCCTCGTGTCTCTCCTCTTCCCCAGCCTCTGGGTGCTCTCACCCAAAAGCATGAATCTAAACGCTGTGTCTGAGCTGACAGCTGAGACCTACCTCTGCTCCAGGCCAAACGAGAACAAACCCCCCCTTGGCCTGTCCCCGAGCGCTCAGACTCACAGCATTTGTAACGGGAAGGGCCCGGTAGAGCACCTGGTCTGACCAAGAGCATCTTGTTAGCTATTCAGATACCCTGTAACAAGCTTAAAGCCCGACCGAGGCCAAACATCAGTCCCCAGAAGTCACAGAATCACAAACAACAAGGGTTGAAGGGAGCTCAGGAGGTCACATCTAGTCCAGCCCCTGCTCCAAGCAGGACCAGCCCCAACTGCATCATCCCAGACAAGGCTTTGTCAACCCGGGTCTTCAAAACCTCCAAGGATAGAGACTCCCCCACCTCTCTGGGAAGCCCGTTCCAGTGCTTTACTACCCTCCTTGTGAGAAAGGTTTTCCTTATATCCAACCTCAACTTCCCTTGCTGCAGCTTGAGCCCATTGCTCCTTCTGCCATCTGCCCCCACTGAGACCAGCCCAGCTCCATCCTCTTTGCACCCCCCTGCAGAGAGGTGAAGGCTGCTATCAAATCCCCCTCAGTCTTCTCTTCTGCAGACTCAATGGGCATTTTTACATATGCTGTGGGACACGGCACTGGGCACTTTAATTAGCAAACAGCACTAATTAAAAGCACCCACGCATCATATGCATCAGCATCACCGTGTGTCCCTGCGCTGAATGGAGGTGGTGCACTTTAAACAAAAGCTGATCAAATGTGTTTTATTTCAACGTGCGCTGCCTCCGTTTTTTCAGTGCAGAGGCATGCGGCGACACTGATGCACGTGATGCAGAAAGCCGCCAGAGCACCTCAATTTTCAGGCCCCATCAGACTTGATTAATCGAGTCTGCTCCAACATGTTGTATTTCCAGCGTATTGGAGCAGGCTCTGCACATGTGTAGGAGCCCACTGAGCCCAGTTCCCTCCTCCTCTCCTCGCCAGTCCTGTCCCCCAGCCCCACAACCATTTTTGTTGCCCTCCACTGGTCCAATGTGCCCACATCCTTTCTGTAGTGGGGGGGACACAGCTGGACACAGGACTCCAGATGTGGCCTCCCCAGTGCTGAATAGAGGGGAGGAATCACTGCCCTTGATCTGCTGGCAATGCTCCTACCAATGCAGCCCAGGATGCCGGTAGCCTTCCTGGCACCAAGGGCACACTTTTGGGTTATCTCCATCTCCTTGTCCCCTGTCCCCCCACATCCCTTTCTGCAGAGCTGCTGCCCAGCCCGTCACCCCCAGCCTGCACCGGTGCAGGGGATTGCTCCCTCCCCAGTGCAGGACTTTGCACTTGTCCTTGCTGAACTTCATGAGATTTCTTTTCCAATCCTCCAACTTGTCGAAGTTTCCCTGAATCCTAGCCCGACCCTCTAGCATATCTACTGCTCCCCCCAGCTTGGTGTCATTTGTGAACTTGCAGAGGGTGCGTCCATCCCATCTTCCAGGTCGCTGGTGAAGACATGGAACAAAACCGTCCCCAGGACCGACCCCTGGGACATCCACTTCATACCAGCTGCCACCTAGACATCGAGCCATGGATTATTACCCTCTAGCCAGATGATCCAGCCAGTTTTCTATCCACCTTAGTCCTTTCATCCAGCCTGGACTTCCTTAGCTCGCTTGCAAGAACGCTATGGGAGACGCTAGCCAAAGACCAAAGACTGGCATCACAGTCAGAGTGGAGCAACCACCACCAACACCCAGGGCTGCTGCTGGAGCAGGGAACGGACTAGGTGGCATCATCCCAGGGGTCCCAGCAGGCAAATAAGGCCCGAGCTACAGGTGAGGGTAAAACCCAGCAAAGGTCCCTGCCCTTCTAACTGGGAGCAAACTCCTTCCTGACCCAGGGTCTGGCAAAGGCCTGGGAGCAGGACACATGAAGCCGGGTCCCAAGTGGATTCGCTCCATCACTCCAGGGCACCGTGTCCCTCCTCTGCCCCCAGCAGTGCCCTGGCTCCAGCCGTGGCTGATCTCTCATGCTTCAGAGGAAGAAAAATTAAAGAATTGAAAGCCAATTACAGCTCAGGGGAAATAAACTTTCCGGAGCCCGATAGGCGAGGGGCCACGGTACGAGAGCGAATTCCCCGTTCATAAATGGATTCAGCTCCGTCTTCAATCCTGGTTTTTTTGCCGCTGTCCCAGAACCCCTCTCAGGGCGAGGATGTTTCCCACTCCAATCGCCCTTCTCTGCATCCATGTTTTAACTTGTCTCCTGTAAGGCCTGGCGGAGGAAGACGGTACGCAGAATTGCAGAGAGGGCTTTGCACAGTGGCACAAATGCTGCCCTCTCTCTATGCGCTGCACCTTTCTCCATGCATCCCCGCACTTGCATTTGCCTTTTAACAGCTACGTCGCACCAGCGGGTGAGATCCAGGTCGTGACTAGCACAGCTAGCGCACTCGGGCCCTTTTCTTCCTCCCGTTGCCAGCTGCTGAGCTCTCCGTTCGCAGCAGAAATACCCGTTTTTAGTTCTGACATTGCACTTCGCTAAACTTTACCCCATTCCTCTTACTTCAGTCCTCCAGCTCATCCAGTCTCTTCGATGGGAGGCCCCGATCCTCCTCTGTACTGGCAGCACCTCCCAACTGCAAACCCTTGGCACATTCGTTAGCAGGCTCCTCCACTTCCCACAAAGTTTGCTAATTAAAATAGGAAGATCCCCCCACCTCCCCAACCACGGCAAGTCCACATTGCTCTTGGAGAGCCACGCAGAGGTTTCATCGCTCAAACCCTTGCCAGCAGTGTTGGAAAGCAGCCCATTATCATCCACGCGCTCGCTCAGAGCTGCATCTTGCTCTTCCCTTCAGCAAGGGGAACAAGTTGCAGTGCTTGAAGCACAGCACCGTGCAGCTCGCTCCCGAGTCACGAGGCGGACTCGCCCAGCCTGGAAATCCAGCTCACGTTCCCGATTCTCCGGTTTCCCACTCTGCCTTTAGCTGCAGCAGAAACCCATCCTGGTGCGGTGCAAAACACTTCCCTCTTTTACAACCCGTGCACTCTGCACGGGGCTGCCCATGAAACCGTCGGGAGGCTGGACCGCAGCAGGCCACCTTCAGACAGGAGCACGTCGCTCCAGTCCTCCAGTGTCTGCGCTCGCTCCCAGCCGCTTTCCAGGCGCAGCTCGAGGACCTAAAAGGCCCTAAACAGTCTGGACCCTGGACACAAAAGGGATCAACTCCTCTCCCCATCCCCTATGGGCAGCAGAGAGCGACCTCCTGCGAGCACCACCGGTCACGTGGCAGACGTGCAAGGGAGATGGCTCGCAGCTTCGGACATCGTTCAGAAGTGTTGCGAGACTTTCCTATTCGGGCAGACGCTTGGTCAACACAGCTAGGCTGGGCTGTCATTTAATGGGTCCATTTTAGTTTGATCTTCTAGTTGCCCTTTTAAAGTTGTTCTTTTCTCTTCCTGTGAGCTGCCCCGAGTCTCTACGGGGAAGGGCAGCAAATAAATAAAGACGTAAGTTTTTGCCAGGCAGCCGGCACCGATCGACAGCACCAATTTGTCCTTTTGTTATTTGCTGCCCTCCCATCATTGCATCATCTGCTAACTTTAGCAGCCACAAATCCCTATCCCTGTTTGGATCAGTCATCAACATGTCATGCAGCGCTGGACCAAGAGCCGACCCCTGGGAAACCCCACCAGAAACAGCCCCGCTCTCTATTCCCACAACAGCGTTCGCCATCTAGCAGCGAGCCCTGTTACTTCCACGTAATGCAAGCTTTTCACCAAGATTTCACTTGTGTCGGACATCTGAACAACAGTTGTTTTTAATCAACCAGACTTGCAATGCAGTCAAAGAAAAAAAAAATATATACATTTTTGTGAGCATATGCTCCGTGACATCGCGCCAACTGGCATTCGTTATATTTTTGGCCACTAATTCGTTGATGTTAAAGTCTGGCTTTAACTGGTCTGTAGTTTTACCAAAATCAAGCCTATAGTTCGAGAGCTCCCGAAGCCAAGGTGTGTAGAGGTGCCGGGCGTTGTTTCTAGAGAGCAAGTCACAACCAGGGTGCCGCGGGGGCCACTGCGAGGCGTGCAAAACCCCCAATGCAGGATTTACAAGATAAACCCAGATTTGCAATAGGACCCAGCGGGTTAAAGATGTTCCCACCTGGTCTTTGCAACACAGGAATTGCTCTATTTTTCCATAGTCGAGAAGAGCTGGTGCTTTCCGAGGGGAGCCTGCATTGTGGGTTCGATCCCCACCTCCAGCAGGCTTTACTCCTGCATTTCCCTTTCCTGAAGGAGCCTTTTCTGCTCCTGTCTTGTGCCCTCTTTACCATTCAGCCTCAAGCCCTGGCCTTTCTGGGGGCAGCCAGGGATAGCAGCTAAGCAAGCTTTTTTGGGAGACTATCTTGAGCCCAAATCTCACAGAGCCACCTCTCTGCCCAGTTAGCCAGCACAGAGCTGGGATTACTGGTGGACCTGGGCTGTGGGGAAGGGGAAGACTTTGGCTTGAAAACTTGCTTAGAAAAGTATTGAAACCAAAAAGGTGAAAGGGCCAAAATGTGCAGCTCTCCCAGGGATCAAGCATGAAACAGGTGTTGGCACTAAAACCCCTGTATCAAGGGAGACTGCCTCCCCTGCACCACGGGGTTACGCACGGAGACTACATGCCCGTCCCCACCTTGCCGAGCATCCCCTCAAAGGCCCAGCGCGACACAAACCGGTCCATGTTTTGCTGCGAAGCAGAGCATCCAAACCCAAACGGGACGCGTGCCCGGACCAAGCCGCGGGAGAGCTGGAGGGTGTCGGAGACGGACCTAAGAGCCATTTTTTTTTTTTCAGACTAGAGCAAGGCAAGAAAGAGGCAGAGACCTGGCAAAGACCACTCACTAAAATGCGATTTAAACATGTTTATTAACGATTCAGACGCCAGGGGCTTCCTGAGCGCGTCTGCAGGTGACACGCTGCAAACGCTGGAGAAGGGAGGGACCTCGACAGACGGAGGAGCTGGTCCCGAGACAAAAGGATGAGGTTCAGCGGAGGCAAATGCAAAGGGCTGCACCTGGGGGAGAATAACCAAAAGCGCAAAGACAAGACGGGAGACGACCGGCTGGGTAACAGCGATGTCGAGAAGGATTTGGGCTTCGGCGCGTTGCCGATTAAACAGCAGTCAGCAGCGCAATGCCGTCCCCCACAAAAAGCAGCTGTCGTTCGGGGCTGTATCCATAGGTGCATTGAGGCAGCAGTGACCGGTGTGGTGAAGTATTAAGTGGTAGGGACAGTGTTACTTAACTCGGTGCTGGTTAGGCCTCGCAGAGTACAGTGTGCTGTAAAACACATGCACATTTTAAGAAGGATACGGAGAAGGTGGAGACAGTCCAGGGGCAGGTGACAAAAAGGACAAAGCAGCTGGGAGGAGGAAAAGTTGAGAGAACGACGTTGAGCTTGGAAGAAAGGAGATGGAGGGGGCAGGGTACAAGCGTTCAAATCCCTGAAAGGCTGTCGAAGACAGAGACGACTTTCCACCCTTGCTGCAGAGAGCAGGACGCAAAGCAACAGCCTGAAATTGCAGCCAACTTGATTTAGATTCGATCTCAGGACCAACATCCTTGTTGCAGAAGCGCTGGGCAGGGAGGATGGGGGAGCAGCGTCTCACACACACGCTCGCACACTCACTCTCATTCACGGGGCACGTCCCAGGACGTCTGCTTAAATGCAGACATTAGCAGCTTCACATTCACAGCGACAAGGAAAGACTGCAGAGTTTTTTGCTCCACAAAAGGCTCAGCAAAAGGAGGAGAGGACAAGTTCACAGGCCTCCAGGGAGGAGCAGAAACCTAAAAAGACAAAGCAAGAAGATGACCAGACAGACACGCGTGTAAACAGCAATCCCCAAAGCACCTTTGTGCCAAAGGTTTGCCTGATCCGAAGGTTCATCACAAACCCTTGGTTTGCACTCCTAGAAAAGTAAGCCTGGAAGAGACCTCCAGAGCTCACATCTGGTCCAAGCCCTGTCCGAGGCAGGATCAGCTCCGTCCAAACCAGCCCGGACATATCCTGGTCTATCCTACCACTAAATCACCCCTGCTGCACAACCACAAGACACGGCACCGAGGACTGTCCGTGCCCTGTTGTTGAAATACACTCGAGAGAGGACTACGCGCCCTGTGACAGAGGAAGGCAGCCTGAGTTACTACTGGCCTGCTGGATAACTTGGGACAAATCGCATCCCTCCCTGGTGCCTCAGTTTTCTCGTCAATGAAATGGGGAAAGTGGCACAGACCTCTCGGGGAAAGGGCTCGGAGACTTGCCAGCAGAAGTGCTGTCTGGACCTCCCTTCGCTGCAGCAGTAGCTCATGGCGTCACACGAGTGTTTAATTATTTACTCAATTTCTACGCTGCTCTTCCTCCCAAAGGCTCAGGGCAGAGGAGCGTTGCCAGCTCCTGCCCAGGGACACTGCTAATGGGAACTAAGCAGCATTTTAAAAACTCATGCTGGTTGGCTTGTCAGGATGCACGGATCAAAGCGCAAGCGTTCCCGACGCTCGCACTACTAACGAGGGAGGGGAGATGCAGCTGCAGGCGACAGCTCAAGTTCGCACGACACATCCGGGCTCGTCTGACCGCAACCATCGGCTCAAGCTGGCTCTCGGCGTGGGGCACCGGAGCCATCGGGAGGGTTTGCTGGGCGGCTCCGAGGCACGGCAAAGAGCTTTGCAAACAATGTGGACAATGGTTTGAATGCAACAAAACCACTGACGTGATCGACCTTGCAGCTTCTCCCTCGTTTTCCTCCGGGGGTGGAAGGTTTCTTTTCCTTCCCCAGAGGCAGTGGGTGTCAGCAGCAGCCCAGGCTGGGGATGGGGACAGGTGCCAATGCTCCTGTTGGGACTTAAAGCTGGAGGGTCCTGGCTAGAGGGTCTTCCCCCTCCACTCGGGGTCAGCATCAATTGCCTATTTGGGGTCAAGAAGGAATCTTTTTCCCCCCTATTCAGATTGGTGCAGACTGGGGGGGGTTTCCCTTGCTCTGCAGCAGAGGCACGGCCCTGCTCGGGGTCTCTAGAGTATAGGTTAACAACGTTGGCCGCTGCGGTCCCGTCCCCCTGCTTCCCCTGTGGCAGGTTCAAACGTGACGTCAAAGTTGACAGCAGTTTTACTAGAGCGCAGATGATGGGCTTGCACAGGGCCGAGATGCAGATCCCTGCCAGCCCCGCTTCCTTACGATCCTACGATTCTCCACTCTCTCAGCATGCAGGGAGGAGACCGGCGCTCTCGTTTCCCAGGGGTTTCTTGGGGAAAGTCATAAAGCAACCAAGGTGACTGCACTGAAGCCGCTGCAAGGGAAAGTCATGCCGAAACGTGGGGCCGCTCTTTTCTGGTTTCATTTTCAACAGTCGCCCACCGTCTATAGTGCGTGCAGCCATCACTATCAAAGGCACGGGGGCACGACCACCAACCACCCACGTGGGAGTTTAGCCAGTTCGAAAAGAGATACAGCAGAGGAAACCACACCTAAAAGACCACAGACCCCATCATCCCTTCTGTTCAATCTACTAAACATTTTACAGTTCATGGAAAAAACTTGCTCTTCAGTTTTCCAGAACTGCTAGCAAATCAAAACATCGGTGACTTGCACGTCTCTATTCACACGTGTGGCAAGGGAAGCATCAGGAAGGGCTCCAGTGCATCTTGTTTTAAACGCCCCGAAGAGAGGAACGTGTCAGGGGACTTCTCCTTCCCTCTCTGCTCCGGGAGGGAGCTGGGTTTCTCCATCGCTCTCATGATCACCACTTGCAGCTTATAGTCTTTGCTGAGGATTTGCAGCAGCAAAGACGCTAAAGGAGTTTGGAAACGGTGGAGTCATTGGCAGACTACAGCGAGGCCTCTGAATTCGTTATTACGATTAATACAAATAAATTGCACTAAGAACCCAGTACTGCTAAAAGATAATTTATTAAAGACTGTCCTATCATTTCCTGCTACGATGGCACATACAGATTAAAAATCAGAAGGATAGCTCGGCGTTTTGAAGAGCGCAGTTATAATACACCGGCGACGACAGCGAAGCGGGTCTGCAGGTCCCGAGATTTCTACAAGCAGGCTCGTGTAGTACAGGATCCGTGTCGTACAGCTGTACAAGTGTCAGAGAAAAATAGAAAATAAACTACAAAAGGAATCACCTTTTGTGAGGCAGTCCTCGAAGGTCCTGTCTGTGCTACGGTACGTCGTGTGCAAGGACCGGCACGTTCCCCCTTCTGGGTCCAGCGTGCGACGGCTGCGGTTAAGAGGAAGGACACGCCGCCGGGTGCCACTGCCACTGCCAGTCCCGGCCCAGGGATTTTAGGCAGACCGCGCTCCTGGCACCCAGGCGACGTCTCGCATTGCCAAAGCAAGCTGGACCCTCCTCTACTCTAGTGCAAAAATCTTTCCAGGGGAGACATGAATACACAAAAGTGACGGACAATCCTACTTAGACAAACCATCCCTCACGTGGCCAACGGCAGCTCCACGATTCGAAGCAAGGCCCTTGGCACGCGTGGGTGCAACGGTGACGGCTGTGCAATATTGGCTGCTTGCCCTCGGGCAGACCGTCGCCGCTGCCTCCCCAGCAAGGAACCCTCCACAGAGACAAGACACGGTGGGAAACCAGCAATTCAGCTCAGCCCCCAACCTCCCGCACGTATGATGTCAAGAGCAACAACTGGCAGTGAAACGCTGAATTTCAAAGATACGTGAAGAGCAGCCACAAAACTCGCTGTGGCCACAACGCCCGTTCCAGACGTCACTGGTAGCCAAAGCGCGACTCTCGGGATCCAGCGGCCTGCAGCAGACAGCGGTCCCGGCACCGTGCAGGGGGGCTTGCATTCTCCACGAGCCACCAAAGTCATCAGCAGGGCGGCCGTGATCAGCGCCGCACTTATTACCTTTGCAGCCCTCACCTGGGCAGCTGCCCGAGCCCCCGTGCTCTTGACCTTCTGGTCTTTGCCGTGCTCTCAGCAGCATATCCTGGGTCAGGGAGTCGCTCAACCTGCCCAGTCTGAGACCCGTGCAGGTAGTTTTGGCAGGCGTTGAGGTGCACGAGAGTCGTGCCGGAGTGTATCGGCGTTCCCCACACAAGGGCATCCTTCAGAAACTCTTGGATACGTGAACAGGATGACAAGACAAACCCAAATCATTGTTCTCCTCCCACTACGCGCTGCTTGGGTTTCTTCCATGGTTTGATTTTGAAGAAACTTCTTAACATCTGCCAGCTTTTGAGGATAAAAATCACAGTGCCCCATCTCGCCACCCCCAGCTTTCCCAGCCCCTGGTAGGAAACAACATACTTCCACAAAAGCAGAATTGGCCTCTTCAAGACAAAGCGCGTCTCCATCTCTCGGGCATCTGACTCAGCTATTGAAAAATAAATAATCCACATCGGATGGGTGGAGGGGTTCCCTGCACAGCACACACGCACTACTGGAGCTGACCAAAGACAATGTGAAAAACCTCATGGAATCAATGAAAGAAAAATGGTTGAACACTTGCACATGTTGGCACAAGGCAGAGGAGGGGGGACGTGGCCAGGCCCAGCTCAGGTGCCTTCCTCCGTGGAGCGGGACTCAGATTTCAGTTTCACAAACTCCCTGGCCACTTCATCGTTGGTCCTTTGCGAGAGGATCCTCAGGACTGTGAGCCCCGTCTCATCCATGTGGATGCGGCGCCCCAGCGGGCACCAGCAGGCGCAGCTGCCTTTGTCCGCTATGTCTCTGAGCTGCATCACGGCGATGCCCAGCACCCGGTCCTCCCGCGCAAAGCAGTAATCCTTCATGCAGACCTGGAGCTCGTAGGCGTCGGGGCCGTCTTCGTTTCCCAGGATGCTGCAAACGACATGCATGGGATATGGATTAAAACAAAATGTTTACTGCCACCTTCAGTGACTCTGTGTTCAAGTGACCCAGCAGGATTCAGGGGACAGCCCCTGGATCTGTCACCTTGGACACCGTATTGTCATGCAAGGTTTAGGGCCCTAAAACAACCCGAGAAACTGCACTTCTAAGGAGAACCTTCAAAACCAGGACACTATAACAAACACTGCAAAATAAGGCTCAGGGGTTTTTTTTTAAAAGGATGGGTCAGGACAACCAACCTCTATTTTAAAGCTCTTTTTCATTTTTTCGTTTGATGCTCATGTTCAAAATGCAGGTCCTGTCTATCCTGAGAGACTCTATGATCACTTGAGAAATGCTTTTAAAAGTGCAAGAGCCAAGAGTCACCCCAGGACTGAAAGGAGAGCTAAGGAGGAGAGAAGGGATTTTCTGGCCAGCCCGTTCAAACCCCAGCATTTTGTTTTGTCGAGGCCTTTTACATTTTACTGACTGATCCTCATTTTGGAGCAAAGTGGCCGTTGTCCGGAGCGCCACACCTCCCCTTGCAGGTGGTGGGCGATATCCCCCGAGACCTCCAGCAGCGCCAGGAAGGAGCTTCGCATTCCTGGCGTTTCTAGAAGTGAAAGCCAGAAAAACCCCCTTGCTTAGAAAAAGCCCGTAGGGCCTTTGCGCTACCAGAGCAGCAAAGAACAACAGGCTGCATTTTCAAAGGCCTTTGAGGGGCACCTCTAGCCCTTCTCGCTCTAATTAGGCAGCAGGATGGAGATAAAGCCTGCTGTTCTTTGCAGCTTTGAAGGGAAGACCCCTTTGTATTAGTGAAAGCCAAACAAAAAAGGGCCAGCGATCAACGTCCAGAACGGCGGCACGTCTAGCAAGGGGAGAAGATGGTATCCTTGGAAACAGGGTGACCGAGCAAGCTGCCCCATGCAGCGGGTAAAGGTGGAAACGAATGGACAGAGCTGGATTTATTCATGCTAGCGACTCTCAGCTTCAACGCCAGCAACGGGCTATGAAGCTCATTACAATAATGCATCGTAGCATAGCCGACTGACAGGCAGGGATGCCCAGGAGGTGCATTTCTACAAGGAATAGACGGCTGCACTTTACAGGAGCCACGTGTCGCTCGCCATCCCGTGGACAGCGACCATTCAAAGCGCTCACGGCCCGGCTGGAGTTCGGCACGACGCCCCGGACCCGCCCACGCCCGATGCACACGTGGGCTGTGCTCCGGCTTTCCCAGAAGGCCACTCTGCCCGTCTCGTGCACTTACAAGTGAAATGTCTCGTTGTACTTGGGAGCCCAGTTGTTGCTCTTGGACTTGGTTGTGAACTTCCTCTTCTTGTCGCTTTGATGGGGTCCAATCATGGTGACTTCGACAAAGGGGCGGAACATGCCAGACGTCTGCCACTTCAGGTCGTTGGCTGCCACGACTGGTGAAGAGAAAGAAAATCATATGTCAGTGGCCAGGAGGGCTGGACGGGCTCTCTTTGCATTCGCTGTCTCAGATTCACTGCACAGCGCCTAGCTCTGATGTACTCGTGACAGGGACACACGCAGCAATGCTCTGGGTGACGGGCTTCCCAGGCACTCGTATTTCATGGCTCGCAGCATCTGCTCCAAAAAGTGCTACGGTCTTGCACTTTGACAGGGGGCGGGGTGTTTTTATGCTGAACAAAGGGAGTGCTTTCTATTCACGCTTTAATGTCTGCTGGAGGGAATTCGGTACTTAGGAAAGCAAGAGGCTGACAGCACGTGCAACAGGGAGAAGTCAGGCAGCAAGGAGGCATTTGTACAGCTTCAGGCGTGCTGCTCTGACAATGCACCTTCATGCAGACTTGCTGACTCCCAGTGCGAGTGCCCCAGATGCAGCAGCCAATGCATCTCAGCCTAAGCTTGCAGAGTGATGGAAAAGCACTGCATTATCATAGCACGGGGCAACACAGCCAGCATCAGCAAGGCACTCATGAGCTGCACCCACTGGCAGGCTGGTTTTTCCCAGGTCCGCAACTTCAGGGTGCTTTTCTGCTGCACCCAGCCCACCAGTGTCCAGAATATGCCCCTCTCTACACATCTGCAAGACCCATTTCCCCTGCAAGGCTTTGCGGTGAGCAGGTTGTAGGCTGGGAAATCTTACAGGTCAAATCCAAGGTCCCCTGGTTGGGAAATCACTGCTCTGGATGTGTGTTGGGGTCAGGTAAAAGTGCCCCACCTGCCTTGTGCCCAGCGAGACTGGGAAGGGCTGCAGCATACCTGCATTAGGATTAAGACCCACCTGTCCCGTGTGCCTCTGCATGCAAATGCATACTGCAAATCAAAAGAAAAGGAAAGCTGACCAAAAGCCAGTCAGCAGGGTGTAATGGCTGTGCTGCAGTGGCAAGAAGCAGGAAAAAGGCTTTTTTCTACAGGTGGAAGCCAAATCCTAATGAGGTAAAGAGCATAAACTCTGGCAAATCAAACATAAAATGCTAATAAAACATGCCAAGAAGGAACGTGAGCAGAAACTTGCTAGACACACAAAAAGTAACAACAAAAAATTATTTAAGTCCACTACAAGCTAAAGACCGTCCAGGAAGTCATTTGGCTGATTCACCAGGGCACCGTTGGGGAAAACCAGGAGTAATGGTCACAAACTCCTGGAAGACTGTTTCAGGCTCAACTTTAGGACAAAAAAACTTCTTCACAACTAAGGTGTCCAGACTGTGGAATAAGCTCCCTGCAGAGGTGGTGCAATCTCCTACCCTGGACATCTTCCAGAGGAGACCGGACGGTCACCTTGCCGGGGTCACTTGACCCCAGTTGTCTTCCCTGCTTGGTGCAGGGGGCTGGGCTTGGTGATCCTCCGAGGTCCCCTCTGGCCCCTTGCAGTCTATGAGATCTATGGTCAGGGTGTCCAAGGGGCATGAAAGGACAACAGGGCCATTGCTGGGAACCTGAAGGCATCCTCCACATGGGTCTTCATGGCGGGACATCTCAGGGAGACTCCATCCCAGGCCCACTCCTCTGTAGGGACAGGTCAGCGGGGCCGACCCAACTGAGGTTCAGCGGAGGAGGTCATAGATTAAATTGCTAAACTAAATAGTATCAAATCACCAGGACCTGAGGGCATTCACCCTAGGTCCTGAAGGAGCTCAGATCAGAAACTGCTGAGCATGCTACAGTTAAGAATCAGACTCAGAAAATGAGGGTGGAAGGGCGCTCAGGAGGTCACATCCAGTCCAACCCCTGCTCCAAGCAGGACCAGCCTCAACTACATCATCCCAGCCAAGGCTTTGTCTACCCGGGTCTTCAACACCTCCAAGGATGGAGACTGCACCACCTCTCTAGGTAACCCATTCCAGTGGTTTACTACCCTCCTTGTGAGAAAGTTTTTCCTCATATCCAACCTCAACTTTCCATGCTGCAGCTTGAGCCCATTGCTCCTTGTCCTGCCATCTGCCCCCACTGAGACCAGCCCAGCTCCGTCCTCCTTGCAACCCCCTGCAGGGAGGTGAAGGCTGCTATTCAATCCCCCTCGGTCTTCTCTTCTACAGACTCAATAAATCCAGATCCCAAATGAAGCAACTAAAAACAGCTTCAATTCCAGAGGACTGGAGAGCTCCCAGCGTGACTCCAATGTTTAAATCAGGGTCTAGAGGGACGTGTGGAACCACAGGCCGGGGAGGCCAACTTCTGTTCCTGGAAAACTGGTAGAAACCATAATAACAATAATAAAAAAAGAGCTGTTCAGTACATGGATGAACACGACTTGCTGGGAAGGAATCGACACGACTTTGTCAGAGGGAAATCATGCCTCACCCACCCACTGCCGGCCTCAGAGTGTCAATACGCAAGTGGGTCAGGGTGACCCAGCTGACATAGTATATTTAGACTTCCAAAAAGCCCTTGACAAGGCACGCATCAGAGGCTCTTAATTAAATTTGGTAGTTATGGGATTACAGGGAACGTCCACTCACGGATTAGAAACTGGCTTAAAGATAGAAAGCAAAGAGTAAGTATACGCGGTCTGTTTTCAGGAGGGATCGAAGTAAACAGGGAGGTCCCCAAGGATCTGCGCTGAAACCAGCGCTCTTTAACATATTCATAACGGATGTGGAAAAGAGGGTGACTAGTGAGGTGGCCAAATTAGCGGGCGACAAAATTATGCAAAAGTTGAAAAGACCAAGGCAGACTACGAGGAGCTACAGAAGGATCCGACCCCGCTGAGCCACGGGCAAGTCAACGGCAGGTGAAATCCAGTGTAGGCAAGTGCAAAGTGATGCATCTGAGCAAAAATAACCCAAACAATGCCAATGTTACGACGGGCTCTGCATGAGCTGAAACCACAGGGGAAAGATCTGGGAGGCACTGGGGACAGTCTGCTAAAAGCATCAGCTCATCAGCCATCAGAAAGGCAAACATCTTAGGGATTATTAAGAAGAGGAAATGCTGTTTCATTGAAAGGTGGGACTCATGACATCACCGCAGCAGAGCCGCGATCGCCCCCGGTATCTAATCCGCCCCCAGTGCACGAGCAGCGATGTACAAAGCCTCCTGGCTCTACCCTACCTTTCACCGTGACCTTGTGTTCGCCGGTTCCTGGGTGCGTGTATAGGTCGATCTGTATGGACACTTCGCCCACTGGATCGTCCACGCCGGACCCTGGTGAGAGACATGGACACACACGATCAGAGGGAGGAAGGTCACAGTTTCCTAGCCCCCACCTTTGGTGTCTACCCCCCACCGCCCCGAGCTTCTTTACAGCCACAGCGAGGAGGAGGTGAATGCCCCGGTCAATCTAACATCACGCCGGCAGGCCAAACACGCACAAACAACATTACGACGTGTTGGAGTAGGTGAGACATCATCGGAGAGCTGAGAATTAACATCAGGAAGGATTACAACGGCTTCTGAAGCGTCCCAAGGAGCCGACGAAGGGCTCTCACGGAAAACCGCTGCTTCTGGGCTCCTACCAAGCCACCGCGCGTGTGCATGCATCTCAGAACCAGGCATCCAGCATTCCCATGACCCAAAGCAAAGCAAGCACTGGTTTCCCTAGGTTGTAGCAGCGAATGGAAGGAGTAGGGAAGGTGTGGAAAGAAGGTGGGCGGGGGGGAAGGTCACAGGACACTGAATTTGGCAACCCCGCTGCTCCAAAAAGAGCAGTTTGTCCTTGGACACCAAGTAAAAGCTCCCACTCCCGTCACCTTTCAGACCGCTGCGAGCCACGCGGGGCTACAGGAGAAGCGAGGCATTTACAAGCCCATTGGAAACTTCTCTTCACCTGGTAGCCAGCAAGAAACAAGATGTAGTTTCACGCACAGGAAAAAGGTAGCGTGTTTCAACAGAGCAGGTCAGAGCGTGGGGTAAGGGTTACCCACGCCGTGCAGTGCTCGATTGAAATTCAGGAACAAAACATTCGGTTAGATGCTTTCATGCGCGATAGCGCGCACATGCTGGATGGGGACGTCGCCGGCAGCAATAGCCGTCATGATTAAAAAAAAAAAAAGGCGGCTGGAAGCAGGTCCAAGCCGTTTCCTGAAGTGTGTATTGTGTGGCACAGGAGAGGGACCGCGTGGGGCTCAGGTCATGTCGACATATGTTCTTGTACTTTGAAGTGTAAGCGATCCTCCCCGGGGCTGTGACAGAAGGCTATCATTTACCCAGCACGGGCTGGTAGCACTACACGTCCCCTGACCGTGCAGTGCCGCTGGGTTGTCTCCCAACAGGCTGCAAAGGAGCAGGCGTACAATGCAGCTACTATTTCTGCTGCAGCTTGGGGCTTTGTCCACTTCAACTCCATGCCTTTTTATATAGGTGGAGGGAGCAGGGAGTGTCTGTAAAGGGCAGAGAAGTAGGTGTTCAGGATGAGCCCCCTCCCTACCCCTCGCACTTTTTTAGTTGATGGACAAAGAATTAAAGCCTTGGCCTGGAAACCTTGCTAGATTTGTAATGCCAGGAGGTGCGACTGCAGTAGTAAGAGCTCAGGCAACGTGTTGCAGACACGTTTTCATCCAAAATAAAAAGAGGAAAGGAAAAAAGCTCCGGGCAATGTGCAACAGACACCAAACCAGGGATGTGCAAGCTTATTCTACCGAGGCAAATGCCGGGACTTCGAGCTTCCTCCTCGCAGTCACACGTGTCAAGCTCAGTCGCACCAGCAAGCTCACGTCAGGCACTACCGCGCATCATGGCATGCACGTCTCGTATTCGACACGCAGGGACCTAAAGTGCAGAGCAGGGGTAGGGGCAGGCCGGTAGCAAAGAGGCTGTTGGTTGTCAGGACACACTTTACATTCCCACAAATCCAATCTCAAGCTCCCGGGGAGCCCGCGGGCAGGGCACGGATGCCTGCGGCACACAACCCGCGCCTTTCCTCTCCGTAGGGTGCAAGCATTTCATAAGAGCTGGGTTCTGCGGGGATCTACAAGGGACAGTCTCTGGAACAGGCTTCAGAGCACGGGTGAGACGACTTCAAAAAGCAAGGCAAGTTTGCAGCTGGCTAATGTTGTTATGGTAACAACATTAGTCTTGAACATACCCTTATCAGGAAGAACGTCCTCATTAGCGGTAAACCTAATACCTTTCCCGTCATGCACTGAGCCATGAATTCAAAAGCCAAGAAGCAAGCAGGATAAAGAGAGAAGAGTGTGAATTACAATCCAATTAGCTGTGACACTTCGACAAATACAAGTCATATATCCTAGCTCTTGACAGACTACCCCAGAGAGTGACCGCGCCAGCCCGGGCTTCGGGAAGCGATGCCGTTTCTGAAAGCAGGAGGGTCTGGTCAGGTTAAGAGCAGACGTGGCACGGGCTGCCGTCCCAACTGAGCCATGCGTGCCGAGCAGACCGCACCGCACGAGCGGCTTGGCGCCGTGGAAGCTTTTGCAGTCAGAAGCAGCTGGAAATAAGGGGTGGCTTGGAAACTGCCACGCCCGGCTTTCCAGAGCTGGCAGGGGACGCAGACCCCCAGCTCGATTGTTGTGCGGCCCTCCCCTCCTGTGAGCCGGGGGAGGACGTGCCCGAACGCGGGGCGAGCCGTAAAGCCCACGTCAGCCCTGCTGTTCCCAGCCCCTCCGAACCACTCTGCTGCCCACAGTTCTCTCAATGCTTTGTCAGCCCCGTTGTCTTCACGGCAGCCAGATGTGAATCGAGGCCAAATAGGACCAGGGGATTCACTTCAGAGCCCCTTTAACGCTGCTCCTGAGAGCCGGTCTGCAGAGGACGTGGTTCATACACCTCTTCCCCAAGCCGAAAGGCTCCCGGTGCAGAGAACTCCCTACAGTACAGAGGAGCGGTCCTGGGGTCTGCCCTGTCCAGACCCCTGCCCCCAAAGTTACCTGGCACTGGGGGTTTCAGGGAAGGAGACCTCTGAGCCAGGCAGTTAGGAGATAAACCTCTTCTAGCCCTTAAAGCGAGGGCACCTTATGCCCTGGAGCAGGAGCAGCTCTACCCCTTTCACATGTCTTTTTTTCAATCCATCTTGTAGCTGCTTGGGCTATTCTTGCTCTGCTTCAGAAACCCTGTCATCTCGCGCGTGGCGTCGGCAGCTCGTGCCAAAGAGTCCCGCATCCAATTCCCTCTCCCCCACGTTGCATTTGCTGCTTCTGTGATTTCAGGGCTCGCGTCACTCCAGGCCGCTGCAGCTTGGCCTGAGTGAGCCTGGAACGGCGATGCCATCGCTGTCCCATGCCCTGCCGCAATCGAGCGGCGCGCGGGCTGCAAAGGCTGCTTTAATTTGGGGTGCTGACTCGTCACCCATGTTGCTAGCCTGGGACATGCTTTTGTCATGACACATGCATGGGGATCTCGGTGAAAAAAAACCAACCCTCGGTTGGGCCACCGGAGGTTTCGGTTCTCCAAAAAGACCCCGTGGAAGGAACTTGAATAGGGAACAGCTGTGCCGAGCCCATCTGGCCACTGGATGTCATTGTTGAGCTGAGAAGAGAGCTATGGCAGGGCGCGCTCAGCCCCGACTTTGGGAACTGATCGCGTGCTGGACCTCAAAAGCATGGAGGGGTCTGTGCTACATGTGGGTGCATTTCAGCCCCAGGGAAAGCGATGAAAGACACTTTACCCGACTTTGAAGGGATTCTCGCTTCTGTCTCTTGGTAGCCACGTTCCTCTGAGAGAGAGGAGTGGGTAAAGTCTGTCAAAAAAATTTGGACTGGACTTCCCGCACAGCAGAGGGAGATGAACATGGCCAGGGGTCCTATACAGCACTCTGGGACCTGAGCATGCACACATCATGTGCAAAACCCTGCCGGGGCCAGAGCTCTAACACCACGGTGCAGAGAGGACCCACCCTCAGCGTGCATTTAGTAACCTCCAAACTCGGGCCTTGAACATACGGGCTTCACCTAACCTGGCATTTGCTACGCAGGCCTGCAGCGTTGTCTCCAGCTTTGGTGTCACAAAGCTGCAGAGAGGCACAAAGACGACCCTTGGCAGCTTAGCAAGTGACTTGTGTTAGAGATGCATCTTCTCCTCCAACACTAAAGACCTGGGAGCACTGACTAAGTGGGTTTCCTACACTGGCTCTGCACAAACAGGCTGATGCAATGGATTCGGCAGCACTGCATTAATCTGGTAATGAAAGGTTCCTTTTAAGGGTACCACATACAGCTTGGTGACTCCCAGCCTTGCCATCAAGCTAGCCAGGACTGGCTGGATTGCTTCAGACCAGTCTACGACCCAGGTGGTGGCGAGTGCCTGTGGCGATACCTGGCTAGATTCACCCCACAGCACAGAGCTGGCACTCCAAGTTTCCCTTCCCCGTGGCCACTCCCCAGCAGCAATGCAGACAGCTTGGCTGTGAAGTGAGCAGCAGGCAAGAAAACCTCCAAGATTTACATCTTTTGCATATTTCTCTTCCCTCAAAACACACATGTTGAGCAGGAATCCCCCCAACAAAGAGGCGTGCCGAAGCTGCCAGAAGTGCTACCGCCAACCGCTCTGCTCACAGCGGCAGTGCAAGACACGGCGATGAGCAAGACGCCGGCTGACACGGCATCGACTGCACCGACAACACGCAGGAGCCTCACCCTGAGCCGTCTGAGTCTGGACAAAGGTTTTGATGAGCGTGTCTGTAGTCTGCGTGTAGAGGGACAGGGCGTAGCGCAGCGACTGCAGGTCCGGGCTCTTCTCCAAGAAGGTTTTCTTCAAACCGTTCCCACCAGCATGGAAGTATTGCTACGAGCAAAAAAGGAGAAGCAACAAGGTCAAAAAGACCTGCCCCCAGCAACAGACGGACCGCAGCCGGGCTGCTCTGCCCGGAGCACGGACAGAGCCCAAACTTTCCCAAAGCAGCTTCTGCGGCAGCATCCAAGTCCTTAGCACGGGGATGGCCAACCCACTGCACACGTGTCACACGTGGCGTGGGCAGCCCACGCGTGTGGCATGCGGCACATCACGGGGGGTTAGGGAGCACAGCAGCAGACTGGGCAGGAAAGGGGATCGGAGGGGCACTTGGGAACGGCGAGGGGCTTCATTGGTATGAAGCCTGCCAAAAAGGTCGGCTGTCCTTGCCTGAGCGTGGCAGCTGCACGGACCGCCGCTAGCAACGAAGCATTAGCTCCCGACGCTAGGGCTGCACAAGACCTTTCAAGAGGCCGATGCAATGGATTCGGCAGCACTAAACCAACTCCGCGCCTTCTGTCTGTCTAACAGCACGCGGGAGTGCACGCGGACTAATGCACGGGCCACGCACCGGGCAGCGTCGAGAAGAAGCCTCACTTACTTTGATGGTGTCCAGAGCAAGGTCCAGAACCACGCACTGCTTCGGAGTGAGACTTCTGGTTTCCTCCCTCACCATGTGATCCTGAAAAACAACCGCCAGATTTACGAATCAACCTAGTGCTACAAGGTAAGAGGGAGAGAGGTCCCCCGGAAAGCCAGTCACATTAGAGGCACACGGGGACTGTCGTGCCCAGGCCCTGCTGTCTCCGAAAGGTGGATGGAGTCTCTAGTGTCAGAGTCCTCCTTTGTTAACCTTGTTTTTTAAAATGCTTTCTCCATTTCTGTTATGCAAAAGCAGCAGCGAAGATTAAATGAAAAGTGACAGTTTCATTTTAATCCAAGCCTTTTTCTCTGCAGCCTCGTGTCTCCAATGAGAAATCTTGAGAGAGGTTTGTCATGCTTCTCGCTCACAAGTTACACAAAAATCTCCGTATTTTCATGAGAAAAACCTTTAGCTCGCAGACCACAAACAGGACAGGACAACTGGACTGCCCATGCTGCATCTTTCTTACCCCTCAATGGCACGGGCCGTTGCTTCAGCACAGCAGGTCCAGCTGCACAACCCGCTGCAGGGAAAGCAACGCACTGCAAGGCCTAGACTCTTAGGGGTGGAGACCTTCAACCCTCAGTGCGGAGCCCGCACCCGCATTTAAGGGCTCGACGGGATTAATTATCATCATGTGGGCTGACAAGCAACAGATCCCACTGAAAACTGGGCAGCTACCGGGTCCTCCCCATATTGGAAGGGGGAGGAAATCGGGTCTTGTTCGTAAAGGGAAAACTTCCAGGCTTTGCCTACATGCCTGGCTCCAGCTTTAGTGTTCATACAATTAAAGCATTTAATTGGTTTGCCCTTTAACAGATTCCCAGTCTCTGGCTCGCCCCAAAGCAGAGCGCTCCGGTGCCGGGGAACAGCAGGGCAAGGCCGCGCGGCGCTCTCTTCTCCGGGCAAGTTGCAGACGGCCTTCAGCTGGCATCGCTAGCTATTTATTTGAACTCAGAGGCGTGCTGCTTCCCTTTGGGGAGCGTGGACTCTCCTCCACCGCTGTTACGAGCTAGGAGTAGCTCAACTGGAGCCGACGCGACTTTGCACTCCGGCACGCAGAGGACGAAACATTTTCTGTCTCTGCGCAGCCATCTCAGACTAAGCATGCCATCCATCTCGAGCCCCAGGCACCCCTCCTATGTCTGTACTGCCCAGACAGGGCTGGATTTCTGCTCGTCGGGTGGTGGGTCCATTCCCCACACTTTTGAGTCCAACCTGGGAGGCTGACACTCCTATCCGCTGAACTCGAGACACTCTCCTCCTCTTGCTGTCTGAGCTACTGACCCAGGCCGCGCTGTCATTTGGGGATGTGCTCCAGACGACAGGACAAGGAGCAATGGGCTCAAGCTGCAGCAAGGGAAGTTCAGGCTGGATATTAGGAAAAACTCTCTCACGAGGAGGGTGGTGACACACTGGACCAGGCTCCCCTGAGAGGTGGTGGCATCTCCATCCTTGGAGGTGTTTAAGATGAAGCCTTGTCTGGGATGGTGCAGTTGGGGATGGTCCTGCTTGGAGCAGGGGGTTGCACTAGATGCGACCTCCTCATGTCCCTTCAACCCTCGTTTTCTATGAGTCTGTGATTAAACATGTCACTCTGCAGATGGTTTTATTTGGCATAAACTCCATGGAAGTGCTATGGATTCGAGAGCTCTGCCAGCGACGCTCAAAAAGTAACCGGAGACTGTCGCTCCCCAGGCACCTGCCTTCTCTTATCCCCACCATCGCAGCCATTTCACAGGGGGAGCAGTGGAGCCCAGTAATGGCAGGCCGTGTCCCGTGAGCCAGGAGCGCTTCGCAGACATCAAACCAGTAAGACTAATCCTATCATTTCAAGCAAGAACAGTTGAGCTGTTGATTAAGTCTTGATTTCATTAACAACACAATCAATTGTTGAGTTTGCTATTAACGTTAAAGGCTGATAAGATTTTAATTTTGTCATGGATTTCCTACCTGCATCATTCACTGTTAGCAAGATTCCCCTCGTTTAGGTTAAGCAGCAAGAGGTTTTTGCGATATCTTGTATTGGACCAACTGTATAGTTGGGAGAGACGTTCGAGTTGTCAGCCAAGTTTCAGTTAGCTTGTTCGTTAATTTGCAGGAGAAAACTAACACAGTTTCATAGCTGTTAGGGGCTGGAAGGACCTTACGGATCATCGGGTCCAGGTATTCTGAACCAAACAGCAAGGAGGGTCACTAGCCCCCACCGGTCAAATTCATCATCTCAGGGGACCACTACAGAAGCCACTTGGCTTCACTTTTCAATGCACATCTTGGCACTTCAGTTCAGATCCAGCCGATGGGCTGCAGAGGACCCCAATGTGACCCGAGCACGTGGAGAAGGAGACACGTGCCGTGCCGTGCTGTGCCGCCTCTTGTCAAGCAGCTCTCCGAAGCTCAGCTGCTGCTCGTCTGCTGGAAACCTGCAACCAAAGCTACCGGGGACTTGGCTTCTTGCACAGCGGAGATGCAAGCGCAGGAACCAGAGCTCTGAACTCGGGCGGCTGAAAGACCCTTGAACATCACCGCGGCTGTGAGGACAAGCGCAGACTCCGCTGGAGACGAGAAACAGCGGCACGGCCTCGATCCGTGAACATCTCGTGTCCAGATGCATGCAATGCAGGCACAAGACAAGACAACAGGCCTGCATGTCGCAGCTCCTCGCGTATGCAGCTATTCTGTAGAAAAGTTCAGCTGCGCACAGCAGGACCCATCCTGCGCGAGGCGTCTCCCTCTTCACATCGTTCTCGTCGTGACCAGGGGATTACTGCTCGATTGACTCACTGCGAGGCACCGTCAGCAAGGTGCCATCAAAGCACATCAGCACGGCCTTCATCCTAAATGCCAGCTTCTGTCTACAGAGAGCCCACGCAGTGGGAATTGATGGACGGGAGCTCTGCTCCAGAAGCCGAGCGCCCACTTCGGAAACGATTCCTTCATCAATAGCTAATGCTCCAATCGCATCCACTTACCCCAGATGCCGATTACAACTAGAAAAGAGGTCAGAGGAGCATTTGCAATTTCCGTCGCACGCCGTGTAGGCAGGGAAATTGGCTAAATCCTCCGCGTCCTTTGCTTTTTTAATTTTAAAATGAATTCCTGACTGTTCACCTATTTGCAGTGAATCACTAGGCTCCTGATTAAACACACAATACAATTAAAACACACAAGTCTCAGCGCTCAGATTAGCAGCAAAAAGTCTACAGTGCACACACTACACACAAACGAGCGCGCTGCCCGTCAGACAGGGAGACACACAAGACGCATGCTACGCACTATCGCGTTGTCATGCTTAGGTACAGAGACATAACTGCAAGTTGATAACACACAACATCGATACCTTCAGCTTTGACAAGTGTCCCAGTTCCTTAGCAGCACTGAAAATCAACTGGGTACCCTATGATTGCAAGAAGGGAGACAGAGGAGGGGGGAGAAAAAAGGAGAGAGAGGTTATCAATAAAAATTGGGAGCATGTGAAGCAAAAACAGATGCAAAAAAATCAAGCCCCTCCA
>NW_005842197.1:312142-397165 GCF_000455745.1 Alligator sinensis
CATGGCAGTTTTCTTTCTTTTTTGTCTATTTATTTGTACAAATTATACAACCCAACTGAATGGGGAATGGGCACGTGTGTGAAAGCACAGTGCAGGTTTAACCTCGAGCTCTCCTTTACAGTTACAGGCAGACCTAGAGATCGATGAGCACAGCGCTGTCGGGAGGCTGAGACCACCACCATGACCTTTGGTAGATGGGCAGAGAGATGCAAGAGAGTCAGCTGCATGCAGAGCGGACACCAAGAGCCGGCTTGCTCCGTTCTCAGCGTGTTTGCAGACAGACTACGCCTAGTGCAATACACATTTCAACAGTCCCTTGTGCACGAGAATGAAAGGACTGCCACCCAGACGTCCCCGCTCCCTGAATTATGGCTCATTGATGCTCTGTGAGCAATGAGGAAATAAGCAAGCAAGCCGACGGCCAGCCAGGCAGGCCGCAGGACGGGGAGGTTTTGCAAGTGTATCCCGCAAAGGTGTCGTCCCTTTTCCTGCCGCAGCATCTTCCCATTCTTGCATCTCACTGCTGCCTGGGTATCCATGGCCAACACAAGATCAGCAAGGCTTGTAGCTGCCAAACACCCTCCTAAGAGTCTTTTGCAGAGTGCCTGAAGGGGGTGGTTTAACTTTCATCCCCTCCCTTTTCCCTTCCTCTGCTCCTACCTTTGATTGTCGCACAGGCTCTGTGGAAAACCTGACGGGTCCAGCCCGCCTCGCTCCCAAACAGCTCTTCCCTTGGGAGCTTCTGCTTTCCACCACGCTCTTTCAAGCTAACTCGACCGGGCTGTGAGGCTGGTCGCCAGAGGCTAGAAGTGTCTGCCCTTCTCTGATCAAGGGTCACCTCCTGCTCAGCAAGGCCTCAGATGCATCAGGACAGATGTCCCTAAAGAGTAGGCAAGAGGCTCCTGGCTCGCGATGACTGGAAGCGACAGCTAGAAGGGACTATTTAATTTGTGAAAAAGTAATGCTCATAACGAGTCCGAAAGGGCCAAGGGGGTTTCAACTGGGCACGGGCCTGAAGGAGCTTGCACTACATGACAGACGAATGCAGAGGCCAGGCCTGGCTCAGGCGGTCCCCCAAACGTGCTGCTTACGGGAGGACTCGGTAGCAGGCAGAGCCTATGGGGAAGGGCTGTTTCGGGGATCTCCAAACACCGCTGACCATTTCCCTTTCCTACCTGCCCCTCCACCTTGCCTCCCTCCCTCCCTCCCGCAGGTCACCGAAGCCAAACGCCCTACGTTTTCTGTAATGCAAGCAAATCGGAGCGAGCGCGAACAAGAGCACGCCAAAACCGATGCCTGCTGCCAGCCAGGCCAGTCGGTTCATCTTCTATGTCCCCTCCCCGATGGTGTCTTTCGAGTTTAGATCTCCCAGAAGCAGGAGCTGGGTCTGTCCGCATGTGGAGGATGCCCAGCATGGGAGACTGGGGCTCGAGTGGGCTCCCCGGGTTTTACTGCCGTGTCCTCATTCATTTTGCCAGGATTAAAGCAGAATCATGTCCACTGGGCCATGCCCCTGTTGCTAACTCATGCAACAGAGGTGCAGATGCTGAGACTGTACTTTTCCCTTCTGAGGGAAAGCACAGACTAATGAGGAGAGGCCGAGGGAACTGGGCTTAGTCTGCAAAAGGGAAGACCGAGGGGGATTGAATAGCAGCCGTCACCTCCCTGCAGGAGGGCTGCAACGAGGATGGAGCTGGGCTGTTCTCAGTGGGGGCAGCAACGTTACGAGCGTTTAGCATCTTCCACGCATCCCGACTGTCCAGTCCAGGGACTCTGGACCTCACTGGTGCATACAACATGCAAGAGAGCAGCCTCCGCCTCGCACTTGGCATGCTCCGTGAGGTATTTTATATTTAACTGTGCCATGTCCTACATTACTCAGCCTGAAAGACACGACTTGGTGACTCAGACTGATGGATATCGCCTTGAGTGATTCCTTCCAGAGCTATCATTTGGCGTTCGGTTTTTCCTCACCTCTTTGTGCTTGTTAAAATGAACCCGATGCAGAATGGGAGGCTTTAATGGGCTTAGTAGCGAACAGCTGCTGTTCGAACAGATTAAATTCAGACTCCTAGAGAAACGACCGAGGGCTGCATACCTGTACAGGACACTGCCAGAAATAGGGTCACGTGTGAATCGCATGGATACTGCTAAAATGATGACCTCCTCCCAAACAAAAATCCCGCCCACAACATACCAGGCAGAGCATGTGCATGTGAAGGATCGATGCCCCCGGGCGAGGTCTGCAGCTCGCACACGTGGCTACACTGAAAGCTCTTGTGCAAACCATAAATGCCGCACAAGTCATGGGGTCCTGTGCAAGACTGGTTGTTTTTTGCAGAAATCACAGACAATGATAGCTGGAAGGGAGCTCAGGAAGTCACAGCTAGTCCAACCCCTGCTCAAGCAGGACCAGCCCCAACTACATCATCCCAGACAAGGCTTTGTCTACCCGGATCTTCAACACCTCCAAGGATGGAGACTGCACCACCGCTCTGGGGAGCCTGGTCCAGGGCTTCACCACCCTCCTAGTGAGAGAGTTTTTCTTAATATCCAACCTCAACTTCCCTTGCTGCAGCTTGAGCCCATTGCTCCTTGTCCTGTCATCTGTCCCCACTGAGACCAGCCCAGCTCCATCCTCTTTGCACCCCCCTGCAGGGAGGTGAAGGCTGCTATTCAATCCTCCTCAGTCTTCTCTTCTGCAGATGCAACCAGCCCATTTCCCTCCTCCTCTCCTCACCAGTCCTGTCCCCCAGCCCCACAACCATTTTCATTGCCCTCCCCTGGACTCTCTCCAACATGTCCACATCCTTTCTGTAGTGGGGCCCACAGCTGGACACAGGACTCCAGATGTGGCCTCCCCAGTGCTGAACAGAGGGGAAGGATCACTGCCCTCCATCTGCTGGCAGCGCTCCTGCCGATGCAGACCGGGATGCCGGTAGCCTTTGCCAACAGCGTGCCCTTGCTGCGAAGACGACACTTTCATTTTTGCACTTAGGTTCTCACAGAGTCCGTGTGCGCTGAGCCAGGGAGAAGAGCACAGCCCCTCTCTCAATGCAGGTTACAAGACATTTTAAATGGGATTTAAATATTAATCCCTGGCCGTTGGGTGCCTTCATCCTCCTGTGGTATTTTCAAATCGGCGTTTGAACGCCACGAGCCAGACAAGGCACGTCATGTTCGTGCTGCAGGCTCCTAAATAGGGCAGGTCTGTAACACTCAGCAATACCCAGTAACTCAATCTGCTTGGCAGAACAAAGCAGCTCAGCTACCTCCTCTGGTCTTCCTTCCCCGCTACGAACCACTTCCATCAATCAATACCGATCTCCGTCAGCACATGTGCAAGCACAACATGGCTTTGCTGTTGCAAAGGGCTCGTCATCAAGGAGGGCTGCCTAATGAAGTCCTCTGCACAGCACCTGCCCTCCGCTGCTCTCGTAAGCATGGTGCTCCAGCTGCCCCCAAACGCCCCAGAGCTCACCCGGACCACGTGCATCGCCCCAGGCTCAGTGAAACCTCCCCGAACGAGCTGGTAGACAGAAACGGCTGCACAACCCACCCACCTGTCGCAGCCCTTACCTCTACCAGCCCACTCCTAGCATCCGATTAAGCAGGTTCTTGCTTACAAAGTCTCGTGCTTCGCTGAACCAGTCAGTCTCCAAGGTGCCACCCTGCTGTGCCTCTCGCCTGACTTTGGACCAATATAACGAACTACCTCACAGCTTTACCTCTGGCACCCTTTGCTGCCTGTCACGCAGGATGCAAAGCTTCTTCCAGATAATTTCCCAAAACAGAAATGATTACGGCAACTCAGAGGGAAGTGGGGGTGGGAAAGAGGCAAAGGCCACAACGGACAGCATTTCCATCAGAGTGGTGGATGCTGCAGATTTAAGGCTCAGTAACATCCCCAGTATTTTATGAAGATGCTGCCTTCCTCACCGTGCCTTCTGCAAACCCACAAGACATCTCTAGCTCATTTCACAGAGCCTTGACAATCTCCGATCAGGATTTAACTGGCCTTAAAAAAAAGGAAAAGAAAAGAAAAGAAAAGAAAACCCACCCCTATTCAGGGGAGGATCTCCAGGTCCAGTCATCTCAGCTGAAGTGGAAGGAAGCATGTCAATGTACCCCCTGGGAGACTGCAGCCAAACTTAACTGTCCTACAGACAGATTAGATCCAGCAAAGCGAGCTACTGACGCTGCAGTTTTGTCGTGAGGAATCCTTCATTCATTTCTAAGATGCATGTGAAGTGCCCCGATCCCACCCTGGTTCAGCGGGCGTCGAACTGGGAGTGCTTCAGGACCTGGACCGCTGGGCAGCCCCCGCCAGAGCTCTCCCCGAGTCAGGGCGGCAGCAGCGTGCTCCCCAGCCGTCCTGGAAGAGGAGCACTACGGGACCACGCAACCCCTCGCTGGGGTCTGCTGAAGGAGGCAGAGATTTCAAAAACGTCCCTCGTTTTTTAAAAGCTTTGGCCACTTTTGAAGCACTTCATCAGCGATGCACATCTGCACGCTCAGTTTGGAGCATCTCAATAGGTGCTTCAGATGTTATGTCCGCCCAGGGCTTTAGCAACACTAATTCAGGGCCGTGGCAGCTTGCACAGCGTGTGCGCCGCAGCAGGTGCCTCCAACGCCCAGATCCGATAACCATTAGATTTGATCGCCCACGGCAGTGCGTGCGCTCCCTCGGGAGGCTTTACTAGCTAACAATAGCAGCCGCTAGCTAATACAATCGGGTTAAAAATCATTAAGATCAAAGGGGGGGGGGTTTCAAGCGACTTGCTCCAGCAAGCAAGGGCAAGCTGGGCTCTGGACTGGGAGAGGAAAACAAAAGAAAGAGGGAAACCTTTCATACATATTTGGACTCCTCTCTCATTTGGAAGGGGCTCTGCAAGGGACCTGGACAGCGCAGCGCCCTTTTTGAAAGGGCACAAACACTAGTTTAGATTATCTGGCTTGAAGCAGGACAAGCTGCCTTCCCACACGTGTTTGCAGGGGCCGGCTGCGACTTCTGTGCCCTTTGCAAGTGCTGGAGAAAGGATGCATCTAATAGCCAGAGGGTGCTGGCAGCCTTCCTGCTGGCCCCATCTTCTCCTGCTGACCACGAAAGCAGCGCTGGCATGCGCTCCAGGGGACAGGAAACGGGACAGGGACAGGTACAACCACAGCCCGAAGCCGGGACAGCCTGAAGCCTGCGTCTAACTCAGGATCACACTTTTATTTAGCCAAGAGGAGTCTCTCCAGGGCAGAAAAGGAAACGCTGCGAGGGCGCGTATTAACGGAGTGCGCTCCACCTGTCTGCTACGGAGCGAACACCAGGGCAAAGCAAGCAGAGAGCTCGGAGGAGGGGTCCGTGCTTCAGTCCCGCATCTTTCGACTGGCCCGATCACCTCTGAGCCAAAGGCAGAGGCTCAGGCTACTGCGGGACAGGAGAAAAGAGCGCGTGCATCAAGCGGTGGTATGAAAACACGATGGATTCAGCAAACTGAAAACACCGACTCCCTGAAACTCATCCACCCACTCATGCAAAAGAGACTGGGGCTTTAATTAAAGCACTGATCTCTAGTTAAAGCGGCGAGGTGTGCACGGCTCGCTGAATTACTGCGGCTCGCATTGCCATTGATCTCCAAATCCATGGAAATTCAATCCCCACCGGCTTCTGAGCCGGTGATTTGAGCGCATTATTAGGACACCTGCTGCTGCCTCTTGTCCTCAAGGCGCAGAAGCGACACGATTGCTGCGATGCCGTTACAGCCGACACGGGCTGGAGCGGCCCGGCCGGTCTCGTCACAAAGAGCCACGCTCTGCCGTAATCCTGCAGACGCAGCAAGGGACAAAAGGGGCAACGCTTCCAGGTTTCTCCTCCTGTGCAATGCAGCACTGCGTGAATTTGGATAGGACCTCGGGGCAGAGAAGGCGTGAGTGTCACCCCATCCTTGCACAACACCCAAGAGCTAGGTGTGCTTCAGAGGTTTCAGGACAGACTTCAGTTTGCTTGGGCTCAGGGTAACAGCCTCCATTAAAAGCCTTTTCCACTTTTATCAGAGGTAGAGAAAGAGAATGAAAACGTTGAGAGCACTTGAAACAAAATGCAAGGCAAGGCTTTCTTTTTGACACCAGGAGCCCTTATTTCATTAGCCGGCAGCAGCAGAGATGTTACGGGGAAGCTCCCCTGTGACCCTCCTTTAGATGGTATAAAGGCGGCAATAAAACTGCAGAGTTTGCAGGGAAGAGGGTTCGTTAAGGTGGGCTGGAGCTGCTGCCGGTCTTGCCCCTGCTCTCCTGAAAGCAAACGAGGTGAACAGGCAACGGGACGGGGAAAACCAGCAAAGGGAAAAAAGTGCAGCTTGCCTGCGATGCTGAGTCTCAGCCTCAGACACGTGGCCACAGCACGAGCCTTGCCAGGCACTTGCAGACCTGGCAAACCTGTAGCGCAACCAAAGGTAAAATCCCGGCCTCACTGGAGCCAATTTCATCCCCAGCGCGGCGAGTCTTGGCCAGCCGAGCCAGACGCTTACTGAACAGCTGCCAAAAGAGAAGGCAGGCAGCAGGGAAGGGATAGGACATGTGCATATAAGAGACAGGAGGGACTCGTCTCGCCTCCCAAGGGCCGCTCAGGGTTCGGTGGATGCCAGCGGAGGAGCTGATGCCTTCAGTTTGCTCTCTGGCCTGGTCTGACCAGGAGGAGGAAGGACTTAGTGTGCTATGGTGGGTCCCAGGTGGCAATGGAAGTGATGGCCGTGTTGACAGGGCTTGCTTCCTGCATCTTATCTGCCCTCACCCACCCCAAGTCCCATTGCTAAGGACCCCAGAGGGGCTGATGAATGATTAAGAATGATGACCTAAAAGGCCCCTTCCAGTCCTGCAAGTTGAGACCCCGTTGCATGCAGGCATCCGGTTTCCATATGAACATGTATTCCAACTGTCCAGCTGCCACCTGATAAAAAACCCAACTGCATGTCACCGGGAAAGAGCAAGAGAGAAGGACACTGCCAATGCCAGGCCTTTGCAGTGGCAGGAAATCCATTAGGTTAAAACCTGCTTGGAAGACGCTAGCGTGAAGGGAAGGCAAAATAAACCAACCTGACCTGGGGAAAAATCCCTTCCTAGCCTTAAACTTAGCTATTGCTTTGACCCCAAGCCAGACCCAGCATGTAGTTCACCAAAGAGATTTTTAGCTTTTAAGGCTATGGACACATTCATTTCTAGCGGTAAGGGGGCACGCACATGTCGCAGCACTACCATGCAGCACAAAGCAGGTGACAGCATCTCTCCGCTCGGCACTGGCGAGGCTTCACCCGGACACTGCATTCAGGTCTGCGTTTCACATTTTAAAGAGGACGTAGAGAAGGTACAGAGGGGCCAGAGGTGGGTGACAAAGATGCTCAAGGGCTTGGAAGGCAAGTCAGAGGAGAGGCTAAAGGAGCAGGGCATGTTCAGCTTGCAGAAAAGGCACTTGAGAGGGGCCATGAAAGCAGTCTGCAAACACTGGAAGGGCTGCAATAGAGAAGAGGGAAAGCAGCTGTTCTCTATTGCTGCAGAGGAGGATGTGGACCAACGGCTTGAAGCTGCAGCAAAGTCAGTTTAGATTAGAGATCTGGAAATGCTTCTTCATTGTTAGAGCAAGGAGGCAGTGGGGTATGCACCCCAGTGGGGGAAGGTGAGGACTCTCCATCACTGGAGGCATCAAGGAGAGGGTGGACAGACACTGGGCAGCGATGATTTAGGTGCAGCGATGCCTGTGCTCTGCTATGGGGATGTCCCAGGTTTCTGGGCTGTGCTGGTTGTACCCCCCACTTTCTGCTCCATGTGTCAGGGGGTTTGAAGCCTTCCCCAGAGGTGCTGGGTGCTGCTGCAGCCCAGGCTGGGGATGGGGCTGGGCTGTGCCGGTGCTCCTGCTGACACCAGCCCTGCAGGGTCCTGGCTGGAGGGTCTTGCCCCTGCACTCAGGGTCAGATCAACGCTGCACTGGGGGCAGGAAGGGATTTTCCCCTGGTCAGACTGGTCCGGACTGGGGGGTTTTGCCTTCCTCTGTACCAGGGCACGGTCTCTGCCTGGGATCTTTCGAGCATCTATTAACAACATTTCAAAGAAACAGGTCATCAGCTGCTGTGGTTCTCCTGCTTTACCTATGGCAGGGTCAGGTGCGATGTCTGTGTTGCACCTGGGTTGACAGTAGTTTCACGAAGAGTTTAAATGGTGGATGTGTCTGGGCTGGTTTGCACAGGGGTGATCCTGCCTCAGGCCAGGGTTGGCCTAGATGTGACCCCCACCAGCCCCTTCCAGCCCCCAAGCTCTAGGACCCTGATACCAGTCACCTCAGAGGGGAGCTTCTCCAGCACATGGGTAAGAAGGGGCTGTTCCTTGCTCCCCCCTCCCCCAGTGAGCTGGATCCCAGACCAAGAGCAGCAGCTGTCAAAATACCCCCACCCCTGCACACACCCTGTGGGTAGTGGGGGACGGGGAGGATTTGACAGCTTCTGCCTGTTCTTGGCAAGGGAGAGGGCAGCACCAGCTGTTAGGACACCCCCAAGTCCAGGCAGCCTTCCCATCAGCCGGAGGCAGCCTTCTCTGCCTACAGCTGCTGCTACTGCCACTGCACGCCAGTGACATCCACTCCAGGCCAGCTGTGCTGACAACAGCTGCTGCTATTGCTCCCAGGGTGCTGAGAGCAGCAGCACCAGTCCTCGCTGTTGCAATGACGGTGGCCGGGTCGCAGCAGGGCTCTGACACCTCACTGTGGCTGGATGCATCCAGTGGGAGGAAAGCAGGGGGACCCTTCTGGCCCCTGAAGGCAGAAGCCGCGGAGCGTGGGATTACCCAAACCCTTCCACACAGAGCTTCCTTTCAGAGCCTTTGCAGGGATACCAAATACAAAAAACCTGCATGCAACACAGGCATCAACACCGGCTGCACCCCTAACTAGTCACACCGCCCCTTCCAGAAGCCTGCTGAGATCCCGCCTGCAGCAATTTAGGCCCGTTGTTCCCAGCACTGTGCTGAAAAGACCACTCCAGAATCTAATAGTTAAAAATCTCCTAATTTCTTCACAGATCGTTTGTGTCCACTGGATCTTGGGGGCCCAGCCTATCTTGTCCGTGATACTTCTGAGTTATATGCATTTATCTTACAACTGGCTAGCATGCCTCTGTTTCCCCAACTAGCTTGCACACTGGGGGAGAATGGGCTCACGGTGTTTGGAAGCAGACCCTCAAGGAAAGGGGACTGGGCTATGGAGCAAACACTGAACCAACTGGTCTATGTCGACAGGCTGGAGACCAAATGGATTCAAGCTCCAAGAGACTGGAGAAGGCTGCAGGGCCCAAGGGAGTGGTGCTCTGGGGAGTCCATGACTGGCCTAATTTCTGACGCGTCTGTTTTGGTGCATTCGCTCTGGATGGGACTGGAAATCCACTGGAGTCTCCCTGCACGGGTTCAAACCCTATCAGCCACAGGCTGCGGCATCTGGTTTCTGTGGGGCTGGGCACTTATGCAATGGGCTCAAGCTGCAGCAAGGGAAGTTGAGGTTGGATATTAGGAAAAACTCTCACGAGGAGGGTGGCGAAGCACTGGACCAGGCTCCCCAGAGAGGCGGTGCAGTCTCCATCCTTGGAGGTTTTGAAGACTCGGGTAGACAAAGCCCCGGCTGGGATGATGTAGTTGGGGCTGGTCCTGCTTGGAGCAGGGGTTGGATAGATGTGACCTCCTGCGCTCCCTTCCACCCTCGCTGTCTATATTCTGATCGCATTCTCCTGTTCCCAGCCTTGACCGCTCTGCCATGGGGCCCTGGCAGCTGATCTGTGTCTGGACTACTTCTGCCCATCTCTCTTCCGGTAGCTTGCTCTAGACCACGGTTTAGAAGAGTCTGGGCCAGAACTGGGTGCAGCTGGAGTGCAGCCCCTTGCCGAACAGCAGCTGCTCCGTTTTCAAGGGTGCCGTCACGGAGGTAACACGGGACCACACGTGATGGCACAGAGGGGCTAGTGCACGGTGACCTCCCGTTGCTTGGGGGAGTTTTCAAGTGACGGGCTGCTTTTTGCAGGGAAACAACGTCAGGCACCTGCATCCCACATTGCCTGGGAGCTTCAAAGGCTGCCAGTGTAAAAGCCCAAAGCAGATCCTTCTACCTGCCCTCCTTAGGAGAGCTTTCTCCCCACCCTCTTTCCATTGCTTCCATGTGGAAGGGATAAGGCAGCTCTAACAGCAAGGTGTCGTCAGTTTTCCTTAAATCTCCTTTCCTATAGTAGTGTAGAAGTTGGCTGGAAAATGCATTCTTTTCTCCCAGGAAGTGAGCCCTTTTCCCCCTTTTAAGGGCAGTGCCCAAATCCCCGAGACTGATTAAAGGGATTTAAAAACAATCGCTTAAATAAGTGTGGAGCAAGCAGGTGTTTGAGGCTCCTGACTCGTTTCCTAGTTCCTAAGAGGCTTCTGAAAGAGCTCACGTATCACAGGGGCTTCTCAGCAGCTCCAGGTTTAAACAGACCGTTAAGGGGGAGAACAAGTAACCCGGTTGCAACCTGCAAGTCTGCACCATCCCCTCAGCCGTCTTTCCGCGCAGGCAGAGAGCCGGTGAGGAATGAGAGAGCCGCCTTTCCACCTGCCGGTCAAATCAAAGCACATCACGCTGCCATGAGGCCCAGGTCCAGAGTCCTGCTTCTGGGAGGACTTGCAGCAACTCCAAACGCGAGGTTGCAGCCAGGAGTCCCCTGGGCTCCTGATGGGATCTCGGCCCGGGAGCAGCTGGGCCTCTGGACCTGGAACGTCGTCCGGCGCCGCAGCTTGCTGGGATTGGGAGACAGGTCGTCTTCCCATCACCGACTTACCACTAGCCTAAGTGGTCCCTGCAGACGAACACTTACATGACAGGCTGTTTTGGAAATCAGAGCCCATCCTGGGGCTGATTCAAACAACTCCCCAGAGACGGAGCAACGCTGCCTCGCTCCATTGGGATGATAGTCTGAAGCATCACTAACGACTCATCCCAAATTAGCCACATCTAATAGGAGAAATGCTCAGCCGCCGAAGGAGCAGATGACTTCAGTGGAAGTGGTCATGTGGGCCATCCAAGCTCCCGAAGCCAGCACCAGTCACTAGATCATTTGGGGTGCAGCTCCCTGCAGAAGACTGCTGGCTCCTGCCTGCCCATCGTGTCCAGAAATGCCCCCAAGCCCGTGGCAGAAACCTTCCACTTCACTGGACTTCCCGTCCCTGACCTCAGGGGAGTTGTCACGAACAAAAAGCACTTTAAAAAACAACGTGAACGCAAAACCGTGAACTAGAAATCCTAGAAATTCAGGAAGAGTCAGGCTGGGAGGCACCTCTCCAGTGGCCACATCTAGTCCAACCCAATCTAAACCATCCCATACTAATCCTAGTCTATAATCCTAAATCACCCACAGACTGGAGGGTTTTAAGCATGCTCTCCACAGGGGAGAGGGGATCTTGTCCCACTGCCTGGACTAGGTGGTAACTCCGGCTGTCAAATGCCCTGCTCACCTTAACTGACCTAATCAATCCATTTATTTCCTCTCCTCGCAGGACCCCCTCCCTCATCCTTAATCTTTCTATATACAATTTTCTTTCTGCCAGTCCATTCCTAGCATGTGATGAAGCCGGTTGTTGCCTCTCTCAGTTAGTCTCCAAGGTGCTGCCCTGACCTGGTTTCTGTCCAGCATGGTCTCATACCCGACAGTCATTCTGGCATCTCAGCACCCACCACAAATAAAGCCACCCAGTGCTAGCATACGGCTGTCTCCTCCCTTCTGTCACCCACACGACAGAGCAGGCACCTATCCAAGCGCTACCCCCTGGACAGATGACCCCGGACAGAGGAACAGGGGCGGTCTCTGCCCCGGGTCAGGAAGGAGGGAGTGCTTTACCGTGTGGTCTGTGAGCGGAGGCAGCACAATCAGCTTCTCCATGGTGTTCATTACCACGCGCCAGAGCTCCTTCAGCACCCGCTTCAGCACCGTCTTCTCACACACCGTCGCAAAGAGCGTCAGGCTGCGGGGAGAGAAGGAGAGCTGATTAAGCCACGCTGCGCCGGGGACGTGATCCGGAGGAGACGGGGACTGGGAGCGTGGGGGAGAGGCAGTGCCTCGTCAGACAAACAGCGTTAGTGACTCTCCCATGCCTCACAGGCAAGAGAACCGCTCCCTTGCCACACTCTCCTGCTAATGGAAAGCACCCGCTTCCCGCTCCCTTCGGAGGACATTGGCACACACGCGCGAGATGAGCACTTACTGCACTGCCGAGCCGAGGCTGAACTCTTATCTATGATTTGCATTTTGGAAGCTGGCCAAGATCCCAAATAACACCCGGGCTGGGGGCTTGCAAATAAAGCCCAGCTCCAGAACGTTCATCTCCTAACCAGGGAAAGACGGGACACAATTTCAAGTCCAAACAAGACCATTGTGACCACTTAGTGCAACCGCCTGTGTCAGCAGCTGGCAAGGTTTGTGGCACGCTGCAATGGCCCAGCTTGGGCTGAAGCGGGCCAGTGCCAGGGCCCAGTTGCCACCACTGCTTCTCGCCCCTGCCCAGCCGTGGGGCAGTGCAGGCAAGGCCCCTGCTCCATGGGCTGCATCTCTTGGCTCCGCAGGCTGCTGACTCCTGCCCTACGTCCCCCTCAGCGGCTCCATCAACACGCTGTGGTTGTGCCTCAGCATCTCCAAAGCCAAACCAACAGTCAGACCCCTGCCACACGTTACATATATCATGCATCTGATGGGTGAACCATGCAATAAATTCAGACCAGCCACGCATATAATGATCAGGGCATACAAATGTCCATCCAGCTATCAAAGGAGCCAACCGGCTACGAAGTTAGTGCTTGAAAATGTATACAGCTGGTTCTAACAGGAGGGCTCTGCAAAGCCCTGCCAGGCACTGGCAGCTTCTTTCGGGACAAAGCACAAATTTCTGGAGACATCCTGTCTCCAGCACTTCAAACGCACCCCTCCCAGAGGGTCCCCGTGTCGGGAAGCTGCCAAGTCGCATGCCTGTTCTCCACCGTCATTGTTCTGCTTCTCAGAAAAACCTACGCTCAAATATGTGCCCGCTTCCGGCGTGGGATCTAGAAGAGCAGCCAGGATGAATGCTTCCCAACAGCCTATTTTCCCATGCTTGATCCCAACCCATTTATACCCCCTTAAATCACCCGAGTGCCTCTGACTCCCTGCCTTGCATTCACATCCTCCAGAAGCATGCAGATCCCTTCCTCCCCAGTCACAACCACAGAGCTTGCTCACTTGCCAATGCTTGCTCTGATCCTGGCTGGGATTTTCGTTCTCATCCTCCCGAGGCCAGGCTACAACTGAAAGGTGGAGAACAGGCAGGCAACAGCTCTCCTCTCCAGCCATAAGGAAAAGATTTCAGGATTGTTTCAAAAGTTTTAGACAGATGTACAACTGCAGCATCTTACAGGAGAAGAGGACACTTACCTCTTGGGAGTATGCTAGTCCAGCGTACTGGTCTCATCTGTCTTCTCCCAACCCCCAGTGAAGGAAACTGAACCAGAATAAGTTATCCCCTAGTCTCACTGGGTGGAAATGACTGCAGTCCAGCCTCACTTACTGCTGGATGGGAGCAGACACATGAAACAAGTGCATCAGATTCAGCCGCACCGCAGGAAGTCCCCCGGGACTTGCAAAGGGGTTTAACTGCTTCACCTGTCCATGCCCTGAGCGTGACAAGGCTCCCCAGGCAGTGACACCAAAACCCTCATGGGCCCAGACGCAAAAAGGAGTCGGGTGAATAAGCTGCTTGTGCATTTGGCATAGGGCAGGTAACAGATGAAATGCAGAAAGCAAGACGGTCTGCCAGTCCCTGGGCAACTAGACTACTGAGCAACAGGCGGGATGCTCCTCCTCTCCCCAGCTTGGGGTCCAGGTCTTGCTTGGTCAAGCTCAGGGAAGGTTTCTGACTGCAACTCCTATACTAACAGAAACTCCTAACCTGGGGCTGCCCAAACCTGGCAGGGAGAGGGGGGGATTTCGGACACCCTTCCTGTTTCCATCCCTCCTAGCAGCTGAGATGCTTAGCATGCAGCTGCTGCGACTCCACAACCTCAGCATCGATGCCTCTAGTCAAGGCACAAGGGTTCTTCGCCTGTACCTGGGTTTCGAACGTTGGTCCAAGGGCAAGTCGACGCTCAGCATCACTTTAAATAGGCTACGTTTTGAACGTGACCCAAGAAATACGTCCTCAGCTGCAGTGAGTGTGGGAGGCTTGTCGCGCCATCCTTCTGCAGCTCAGCTCTCTCTTTCCAAAGGCTGGCCATGGAGATTGCCCTGACACCATAGATTAAAGCAGCGGCAAGATGAAAAGCATCAGCACCGGTGAGAAGGCCAAGTATCCCCACCTGGCAAAGCCCATTTCCAGAGATGAGGGAATGTAACAGATTGTGGGGGATGGCAAAAGGCCGCTTGGTCCAACGTACAGACTCTGAAAGCTGATCACAAGCCCTCCTCCTACATGCTTCTCATCAGCTCCCTGGACACCCCCAGCCTCTGAAACACAAGAAATGTCTTGATGTATTTCTTTGTACTCTGCTACCCCTGCCTTCTCCAACTCTCTCTGCGTTTACACCGTCAAGCAGCTGTGTTCAATCTCCCCTGCCACCCCTGCTGTGGATAAGGGCAGAGACAGATTGAATGGATCCGCAGGGTCTGACAAGACTCAACCCACTGCCCCGTGTTATTCAACACCCGCTGGAAGCCAATGGCAGAGCCAGGACCATGCACTTGCTGAAGTGCCCACAGTATGCATACAGACTTCTGCTGCTTTGTGGCGCTCCCACATCAGCCCCCAGAAATCTGTCTGCTGCAGCCAACCGAAGTGGGGCAGGACCCAGCTGTGGTGCAAACTGGAAGAGGGAGGAAGTCAGAAGACATGGACAGGGAGAAAGGGAAGGAAAAAAACCACAATTTTGGCTCTGCCACTGACTTTCTCTACGGTCAGGAGAAGAGAAGAGAAGTCATTAAGATGCCCGTGTTCCCTGGCTGTCAGCGAGAAGGGGAAGCTGTCTCACCAGATGAATCAGAAGCAATTTTCATGTACTAAGACAGAACAGCCAATGTCAAATATGACGCGAGCAGTCGCTTTCCGCACCTGACCCAAGGCACAGCTGGAACAAGCACGTACAAATCCAACTTGCAAAACAGTCTCTCTGACAAACGCAAGCTACATGCGCTGTGCATGCTGCAGGAATGTGCACCATTCCCCAACTCGAGTCTTGTCATCACCTTGGCTGGGACAAGCAGCCCACCCGCCTCAACCCACCACGAGGATTTTGAGACAGAAGGGGGCTCTCAGGAGCTGTCTAGGAAGTTGAAGGCTCCCTTCCCCACCTCCATGGCCAGTTGTATAGCAGCACGAGACAGCACGAGGATGCTTCTCCTTACTTTCCATCCAGGAAGTCCATCAGCGGCCTCAGGACATTGTCTGCATCTTGCGCCACCGTGTTCCGGGCATTTGCAGGGATATTGCCCGTCCCCTTCACTTGACAAAGGATGTCCGACATCTGCTTGACGCACTCATCGATGCGGGTCTGAAAGCTGGAGAGAAGCAAGGCAAGTCGTTATTCAGGGGCTGCACGCCATAACCCAACACGTCCCTGCAGACTGCACTCAGTGTACATGCGTCCCCCCTCTCCAAGAGATGCTCTCTCTGTTTCTCTGCCAATGCTCATATTGACAGCAGGTCCTTTCTAACACGCCCTTGCACGCAGCACCAGGCGCCAGCCACAGCCTCTCCGTACTGCGGGCGGTGTGCCGATGGGGGAGGGCAGCTCATCCACTTAACTAGAAATTGCCAAAGTGCCCTTTCTTTTTGCAAGAACTGCAGTGGCTTCCAACTCAAAGCACGGCACTGTCTCTCCATAAAGGGAACAGGGCCCCACAGGCAGTGACAATCTGGGACTGTGGGTATCTGTAGTGGTCATCAGGAAACACTGCAGACAGACGCATGCGTCCCATTGCAGAGCCGACAACGCGAGGACAGGTGCTGCCTGGAGCACTATACGGATAACACACAAGTGTCCACATGGGACGACCAGGCTCCAGAAGGGACATGTAGCATGCCAGGGGAGTGCACCCGCCTTCCTGTCCCCAGCTCCCAGCAAGAGGCAGGTAACGACCCAGCCGCACCTCCCTTAGGAAGTCACTTGTGAGAAGCCCGTCAGCGATGTCGGCCAACGCTTCTGCAGTCAACAGGAAACGCAGGTAGCCGCATAGAAAACACGGGAGGCTGCAGAGCCTCCCAAAGGGCCAACTCCACACAGGAAGGGAAAGACTCTGACATTTAAAGGAACTATTGCTGACAACAAGGTATTTAATTAAATGACGATCACGTGGGTCTTTGCTAGGAACCGTGGCCAAGATTTCAATCCGTAGGGGCATAACGCCGGCTTTCAAACCTGGTTTTGAGTAGGTGGCCTGATCGTCTATGGGACTGACTCAGCCGGACGCCTGTAGCTGGGCCGCGGCTCCGCTGTTTAGGCATATACACCTCTCTTCCTGCTACCCACTTCTCCTCGTGCCCCCTGGCCTTTCCAACCACGCTCTCCCAAGCGCCCACAGCCAGCACATCACAGCTTCCTGGTCCCTCCCACTACCTGGTCACGTCCTACTGTGTTCAAGCCAGGTTCCTTCCTCTGCCTGCTGCCTCCACGCTCGCTTTGCCTCTCCAGCAATGAGGAGCGCCAAAGAGCAGCCAGTTCTGGGTACCTAGGCAGTTCAGTTTATCGACTTGGCTGCACATAAAGAAATGATCAACATCCGTTTCCAACAGCCGCTGCTTCCCGTAGCCCCGGGGACCCGACCCTTCCAGCCCAGACCCCTCGCTGCACTGGCTCTGGGCGGCAGAGGTTGACAAACCCACGGGAAAACACCGCAGAAGCGACCACCATGCACATCAGTCACTGAGCTCAGAAAGCTCCTGGCCCCCAAGACTGCATGCCTGCCCTCCTGGATACGTTTTCAGCTGGCCAATATTTAAATTGTGCCTAATTTCTGCAGGAATTGCTGGCTCTCAGCTTTTTGTCACTAATGCTTGTTACATTGTTACTCCAAGACTTGTTACACTGTTACTCAGAGCTTGGGTTGAGCCTCTGCTCAGCTGTTCACACCTCATTAAGGCTCCTGGCAATGCTTCTCCTAAGGGCAACCCTGAAATGGGACAGGGCCTGGCCAGTTTCAGGGCTACCAAGTGTCCAGCACTGACTGAAGCGTGTAACCTGCATCCCGTGATTTTAGCCTGTTCAATGAGCCTCCTATATGTAGGCTAGGACACAGCAACCATCCTTGCAGCTGGGGTAAGTCTTGCTACAGCTCCCTTGTTGCCTCTGGAAACCCCAGTGTGTTCCCTGCATGTAAAATACTGATGTGACATTAGGCCAAGCAGGGTGATTGCACAGCACCAGCATCTCTGCACAGCTCGGCCATCAGCAGGGTGACCTTCTGCCCACGGGGTGGCTGGAGTACGTGTACAAGGCTTGGAAAGGGCTGAAGCGGGCCCCATGGACACTACACACCTGTCCTGAGCCCCATCAAGGGATGGAAAACACTCATGCAGAGGCAGCATCAGAAACTCGGCCTGAGCTTCCTTTCTGTTGCTGGTCAGCCGTGCCGTGCCATGCCCACCACATGGGTGGCTGCCTACCCATGCTGGCACATGCTCCCCCCACCTCTGCCACCTCTCCCCCACCTGCCTTTACTGCTGGGAGATGAATTATTGAAGGCAGCCCCCCAGCTCCTGTTGGAGGCAGAGGGGCAAGGAAGCCACCCAGCTCTGGAGGGAGGGAGGGAGGCTCAGCCCATGGAGATGGGAGGGAGTGAGGGAGGGGACTGGACTCCCTCTGCTCTGCCACCCCCCATGGGTACCGGGCGGGGGGGGCTACACCCCTGGGTAAAGGGGTAGCAGTGTGGGTGTGGCACCCCCCGATCACATTGCCCGCCTCTAAGGCCAGCTCTGCCGCTTGCTCATCTTGAGCAGGGCCCCTTTCATATGCATCTATGTACCAGGAGCTCATCGCCTGAACGCCGTGCTGACCGTGGAGATTACTCGTCAGGGCTTTTCTTTACTGCACCAACAGCAGCAGGGCCTGGCACAAGGGGTGGGTGCATGCCTCACGTGCTGGAGTCTGCAGGCACGCTCCTGTGCACTAGTGCGGCTGCTCCAGGCTCACGGTCACAGAGAAGTGGGGCTGGCAGGGAGCCCCAGAGGGCACGTCTAGTCCAACCCCCGCCTGAGGCAGGAGCAGCCCTGTCCAAATCAATCCCAGGCTAATCCATTGTCCAACCTCTTAGCAAAATGACAGTCAGCCCTGACACAACCCAAGACATCACAACCGAACCTGCCACAGGGAAAGCAGGGAGGCTGTCGCAGCCAACATCCTGCTGCTGCAAGGGGTGTTAACATATGCTCAGGCAGAGGCCGTGCCCCCGCGGCAGAGGAAGGCACCCCCCCAGTCCGGACCAGTCTAACCAAAGGGACAATTCCTTCCTGAGCCCAATGCGGCTTTAGTCCAACCCTGAGTGGAGGGGACGACCCAGGAGCCTCCAGCTTCAAGTCACCACCAGCCCCTGCTCTCAGATCTGCCAGGGTTGAGCCCCAAGTAGGTTTGCTAGCGTTCTTCTTCCTGGGTCTGGAACGTGCCTGCTACTTCGCATGGGTTGGGCTGGGGCCAGGACACACTACTGCTGCAGCACAGACAAGCTCGCCGAGCGTCAGGGAGCTTTCTCCCATTTTGATTTTGGGCAAGGGTACAGCAAAACTGGAGGCTAAGGACAGCAAGTGCAGTGCTCCCCAGTCCTGGGGCTGCAGTTGATAAAACTCTCTCTTGACCCCTTGAATCAATGCCCAGGTCCCAGGGGTCATTGTGCTGGATGATCTTAGCTGCCATGAAGGGCTCCCCCTGCTCTTGCTGGGCACAGGCAATACACCTTGCACTGCGCTGTCGGAGGCTGAGGGGATCGGGAAGGGAATGCATGGGTGTGGAGAGAGGCAGGCTTGGAAGAGACCTAGAAAGGGAACTGCTGCTCTGGCATCCCGCCCTGCGCCGACTAGCTCCAGGCAGCAGCCACGAACACGCTCGTTAGGGCTCTGCGGCTGAACATGCTCCGCTCTGATGCTTTCTTTACACGACCGTAGCAGGGAATTTCGGAGACGCACTGCTCTCCCAGCTGACGCAACTGCCCCGCATGACGCGAGAGCGGCAGATCCACAGCATACGGCAAGGGAGGAGTCCTGGGAGTTGCCATTTGCAAATGCTTTCAGTATTAGCTGGGACATCTGCCTTATTTCACGCAATGGCATCCCTTAGAGACAGCCCTGCTTGCGCGGGAGGCCGCGGCTCCACTTCTAGTTCTCCAGCATTGCTTCTGAGTAGACGAGGCAGCTGCACCCGCCTGGCTGGTTAATCTCTCGGGCACTTGCCTCTGAAGTGCTCCCCTGGGTGTGTGCTGATACTGCATAATCTCTTCAAATTACATTTGCATATGCCAAGATATCCCCTAATTGTCTTGTAACATTGGCACCGTGAAGACAGGTGTCCGATAAGGATGCTAACTCAATAATCATGGTTTTCTCACTCACCCTCCATCTAATTATGACTGCTATTGTCTCGGCTCAATGTGTGTTCGAATCTCTCCATCTCCTGCTCCTGCCATCTGTTATTAAACTCCATAGAGAAATAAGGCTGGAAGGGAGCTTCAGGGGTCACATCTAGTCCAACCCCTGCCTGAGCCAGGATCAGCCCTGTCTAAACCATCCCAAGCAAATCTATTATCTGACTTCTTAGTAAAACTACTGTCAACCCTGACAAAGCACAAGACATCACACCTACACCTGCCACAGGGAAAGCAGGGGGGCCACGGTGGCAATGTCCTGCTGCTGTAAAAGGTTGTTAAAATACACTCAAGAGATCCCAGGTAGAAGACCACACACCCTGCTCCAGAGGAAGGCAACCCCCTTTGCCGCCCCATCCAGTGCCACATCCATCTGGCCACAAGGTAAATTCCTTCCTGACCCTAAATATAGTGATCAGTCTGACCCTGAGCGGAGGGGCGAGACCCTAGCCAGGACCCTCCAGCTTGGGTCCCAGCAGGAGCATCGGCACATCCCAGTGCAATGACCCTCTTAGTTCAGGATGTTGAAAATGCAGCAACATGTCTACGTCCTACAAAGATATTTATGGCCATAAACGGTGCAAATCCATAGGCTAGAAAAAAAAAAAAAAGCGGGTGTGATTTTTATATTCCCACAGCGCATTTGTACGCTGCACTGTGGTGTGGGCCTACATTAACTCTGCATGGGGCAAAGATGAGAGAAGTCAACCACAGTGGAGATTTTCAAAGACCAGGTGTGGATCATCCTACTTCCAGTCTTTTCTCCCACCGCACTATGTTTTTTGGCTCAGTGTAGAGTTATGATAGCAGAGCCACATTCTTCGCCCCAGGCAAACCATATCCAGGAGCTGAAATGAAACTTTTAATTGCAACTGGCAAGCAACTGTGGTGCTTGTGTCATTAATGGCTCTAGAAAACCTATAAAAATGTATGGCCTTTGCAGCAACAGAGTATTGGGCCACGCTGTCAGTCTCGCATTTAAGCTGGCTCCTTTCCTCTTCAATATTCGTTTTGGGATCAGAAAGCATTCAGCTGTTTCATATGATAGCACAATGTTGAAACAGGAGTGTCAGCAGCTGCATATCGAACTGGAAATTGGATTCAGGGTAATAAAGATCAGGTGCATTTCAGCCAGGGACTTAAGAGATCAATATGTGATCCAAATCCCTTTCACAGTTCAGAGATTCTCACGCCACATTTCCAGGCAGAGCAAGGAAGAAAACAGATAAACATTTTCAGGAAGCTGTCTCGATTCTTCATGCCATCTCAGCATGCAAGAGGCCACGAATCTCATACTTAAACCAAAAAGTGCCGTGCAGCTGTCACACACATTACTCCCTGCGCCAGGTACAGCTGAAGCTGAAGGAAAGGGCAGTTTTGAGGCTGGGGACGGTGGTTGCACTCACCTGTTACCAAACACGGCGCTGAGCTCATCCAAAACGTTGTTCAGTCTCACCTGGAGCTCTTTGAGATGATCGCTTGCTTCTGGATCCAGCTGCGAGCAAAAGGAGAAGGTTTATCTGGAAGCCAGAAGTTAGGTTGCTGCTCTGCAACGTGTTACTAGCCGCCGCGTACTACACGGGAGGGAAGCACATAGAAACTGTCCAACCCAGGTTAGCCCGTGCAAGTCTTTCGAATGACGTTTCTGACTCTCCCTAGCTTTGACTTGAAGCAGGGAGCTGTATTTCAGCAGGGCAATAATGCATTTTTGTGATCATTTGGGCTCGGGATGCTCATGGAAGACAGGGCACCTTCCATTGTGTGCACAATCCTGAGTCCAAAGAAAAAAAGCCACCAGCCTCTGAATTTGAAGCCTAGCATCTCAGCCTGACCAGTGCAAGACTTCTGTAGGACAGCAGTAGGGAGGCTGGAAGACAAGGGCTTGGATCTCCAGCATCGCACCAGGCAGGGGCTAGATACCATAGGAGCTCCTGCTACTAGAGCCCCGCTGGTCTTCTGCATCTTTACAGAGGTTTAAAGTGGGATTCATGCCGCCTTCTGCAAGCTGGCATGGGAAACCCAGACTGTATTAGTGTCTGGAAGTACTCAGAGCAGTCTCCTAGATCAGTGTTCAAGAAAATCGAAACAACAGCTCTGATAAAAGCCCCACAACCGGCCTCGCATGTGTATTGGAGCTGCAGGGTGTTTTAGGTCGGGTTCAGTGGCAGCGATGCTACAGTGATTTAAGCACTGCTCGCACAGAGTCGCTGCTTTATTAGAATGAATTTCCAGTTTTATTAGCTTCGTAACTAACTCCATGCAGGCAGCACTGAACATCACTTCACATCTGCTGGCCTAATCATGCCAATTAACAGAGCTCATGGAGGGGGGGATCTATAGGCGATCAAAAAAATACGCTTACAGCCTCCCAATAGCTGCTTTTGTCGCTACTGGTCTGTCCACCTGCATCTTGGACGTGTATGAGACACGGGCTCTGGAGTTCAGCGTGTGCGACCTACAACACCCAACATTTCCTCACAGCCTGGCCCATTTGCTAGGGGAGACCCTGGCTTCACTCTCCAAGACTTACCAGGACACTTCAAGCAAATATCCTGCCGTTTGATCTAGGGGGTTAACGCAAGGCTGAAGAGACTGGTACTGATCACCTACCTCCCAGCTCCTTATATTCTGCGCCCTCTTTCCTTGGGCACGTATTGGAGCCGCAGGCTCTTTTGGGTCAGGTTCAGTGAGTGATGCTATGCAGCACCCGGGAGGACTGAGCTTATGAACTGTGCAATGAATGAGTTATCTTAGCCATGAAAAGTTAGAAGGGAAGGTGAGATTAATGCCTTTGGCTTTCTCCTTCCTACTCTATGAGTCATGACCCTTCGCCTCCAGCCACGCAAACGGGACACCGATCTCCTTTTACATCCCATCAACACCAGCCTTTGAGTGGCCAGAAAAGGACGGCTCGGGAGACCTCTGCCCATAACACGAGCTGCATCCTTCCCAGTGCTTCTGGCCAAGAAGCGACAGACAAATTTGGAGCTATGCAGCACAGTGTCCGCTCCCCGCAGGGCTGACGGCCCTCTCCTTCAGGTGCAATTAATAAGACTGCATCTGACATTCAATTAAAATAAAGGTTTCTGGCCTTTTCTTTCTTACACATTAGTAGCTGCTAAGTGATAACAGAAGGAAAGCTGGCTCTGCGGCTGAATGTCTCAGTGCAGCGACGGCAAAGTCCTTTGTCATCCCGGAGAGGCTGATTTTTCTGAACAGCTGTTCATAGGGCAGAAGGAAAAAGAGTCTGCACAAGGCATTTGCTAACTCTCTCATGCCTAGAATTAGCTTTCCTTGGCTGGCTGCAAACTGCAGAGAAGTATCGCGATGTGATTTAGGTCCATTAGGACGGTGCAGGGCAGGTGCCTGCTTCTGTTACTTACGGACCTGAATTAGGAACAAGTTATAGACCTTCGTAGACTCCCTTTGGCGTTCAGCATACCTGAAAATTGTTCTCTGCCCATGTGGCGAAGCCCTGATAAAAGTGCTTGAATGAAGCTGTGTCTACTTTGCAGCTCGGCCAATGAATTTTAAGCGTATCAGCGGTAACAGGCCTGCACGATAAACCGACTGGCGGAGCGAAGCAAGGCAGGACCGTAGGAAGTTGTCTTCATTGTCATGCGTATCATGACCGTGGCATTTCTGCTGGAGGCAGGAGCGCAGCGGGACGGCAGGCGTCTAACGGAGCTTTCTGATCCCTGCATTTGGGTGCGCGGAGCACAGTACACAGGAATAAAGCTAACCAAAAGATTCCCCATGTACAAAGCATGGGACGGTGCATGCTACGTGTTGTCTACGACCCCTGAACAAATGCTGGGATTCTCACAGAAACGATACCCAGCCCTTCCATAATGTCTTGCTGAAGGATTTACATGCACTATAAAAATAACTGAGATGTGCAGCATGCATCCCAAGAGAGACGAGGAACCCAAGCTCCATGGCAAGTGTCCAGGCTCTCCAAGCTCTCCAGGGACCTTAGTGGGACCCCAATACCTCAGCACCTCTGAAGACCTTGTCCTTGACGACTTGCTCCAGGCTAACGCGAGGTCAGCAGCAGGGCCAGGAAGTGCTTGCTGCATTCAATGAGTCCTGGTGCAGTGCCTGAGTCACAAACCCCCTCTACCTTTAATACATATGTTGACAGCGTGATGTTGGCAGCTTTAATTCCAGCTGACCGGCTGCTGACGGGACCTTCCCAGAGAGACTCTCAGTGCTTTCAGCAGCATATCGGCGATGAACCATCCCGGCAGCCCCGTTCTTTCCTCATTCTTGTGTCAACATGATGAGGGCTTGACAAACTACAGGGGAAGCTGCTGGCAGGAGCCTGGACCCTGGGAACACTTTCCAAAAGCTCGTATAATGAAGACATGGCTGTTCTTGAGCTATCCCGGGGTTCGTCATTCAAGTGACTAAGCGAGGATTTCGGATGTGGGATAAATCTAGCTGAGCACTAGAGAGAGAGTTTACTGGAGCATTAACTCCACAACTTTAGCTAATAGCTGAAGGCATAAAATTGGAGGAAGACAAATCTGCTACTCATTCGCTTGTTCTCCAGGTTCGCTAAATAATTCTCAGCTCTGCTATTTACCCTGCAGGCTTGGGCTATGCAGAAACAGCCCATTTCTACACTTTTTTAATTGGGCATCTGAGGCACGGAGAGGACTGGGTAGTGGGCAGTGTAGTACGTCAGCTCTCCTCTCGCAAACCGACTGATGATTTCATAACTCGTGAAAGGCAGAGAAAGGCAGCAAGTGGGCTGCACGGAGTCATCCTGGGTTAATGAAAATAGAAAGGATTATGCTGCCCACTGTCAGCTGCCCGTGCTGATCCAGGGCCAGGTCCAGAGCGGAGAAAGTTAAATGCACGACAGCATAGGTGGTAGGGAGGCTTTACTTCTTGACCTGCCGAAGGCCACGTTGGGGCTAAGCAGCGAGTTAACCAAGTTATTGCAAAGTCGAGCCATGCCTGGCCATGAAGCTGTATAACCCTTGTAACCCTGGCTCATATTTTTAAGAGCCTGTAGGTACCAATTGCCCATTGATTTTCACCTGGGCCGCGGGCAGTATTTACATCAGGGCACTAACATCTATTAAGCTTTTACCCCCATGTCATTTTGAAATGGCTGCTTGGGGCGGGGGGAGAAGAAAAAAAAAAAAAAAAACAGTTTCAAAGACATCTGTGAGTGCTTTGAGCAGCTGCATCGGTACTTCTTTTCTCCTTCCACCAACCACCCTGGTTGTGGTAGCCCTGTAAGATCAAAAGACCTCAAAAGGGAGGAGTCCGGAGTCATAAAAATTCAAAAAAGGATCCAAAATAGCTTAGCTGTCAATCAGTCGCGACTCCACAGACAAATCTCTCCCAAGGCGAGACACACAGGCAGCCTGCCTTCCCTTTCCAGATGTCTCCTGCTCCTGAGGAAAGGAGGAGCCCAGGACCAGGCAGCACAGGCTCCTGCACGGAGCATGCAACTGGGACTCGGGAGGTGCAGGTTGCGATCCCAGCTCTGCTGCTGGGGAGCCTTTGGGATGTGGTTTGCCAGAGGCAGGAGAAGGCTGGAGGCAAACAGTGCACCCTCCCTTGTCACTTCTCATGGGTAAAAGTACGCGTTCACTTCGCAGTTCGTGAGCTCAGCGTGCCCACTGCCCGCTCCCTGCCTGCCACCCCCGTTATAAATGGGGAGGGTGATGCCAATCTCTTCTGAGAAGTGCTTGGAGACCTGCTGAGGAAAAGCACTGGGTTGGAGGCTGGTATTGTTACTTGAAAGCTATTCAGAGGTTTGTGGCATGAGAAGTACTCCCAGTGGAGAAGGGATTAGTGAACAAAACATGGCCAATGCAGTCAAAAAATGCGTGAGACTAGCAGCATGGAACCAGGATTCGTCTCTCAATTTAACGCCCCTTGTGTGGTTTATGCACAGCTCCTACTTCTATTAGTGAAGTCGCACAACTAAGCCATGCTGGTGCTAGTCCCTCTCTACAATGCACCGGGTAGCACAAAAAAGTATGCACTTCCCTAGGGCACCGAAGAGAGCTCCCTGTGATGCCGCCTTATTCCTACAGAAAAACAGCTCCGCTGCTGGCTTTCATCCGAGCAAGAGGGCAACGGTTACACGTCTGTGTCAACGGCTGCACAACGCAGGGACCGCACAGACTGCATGCATCGTGGGAAAGGGCAATAAGAAATGATCCACCTTGAGGGAGAGGAGGACAAACTGGGCCCTAGCTGGAGACTCGCATGTCGGCAGCTCTATTCTCAGGGCTGTCATCTTACTATGTGAGAGCCAGTAGCCAGGTCTAATCACTATCACGGTAGCCACTAGACGAACCGGGACGACACCACGTTTGCTCTAACAGCACGGCAGGGGGGTTAGCAAGGAGTTATTCTAGGCAGCAGAGTACTAACTGGATGCCAAGAGGAAAACCTGGTGATGCCAGCCATTTCGGGCACCTGGCACAGCTGAAATGAAGCGTGTCTGGTGAGCAGTGGCTGCTGGGCAAGGGGAAAAGAAGGCATGTAAAATGGCCTCTCGCACCCAGTCCCCGGGCACCAGGCTCGTGAGCTCCCGGCTGGGCAGTCGCAGGATCTGCACTTGAGCTCCCTGCCCGTCTCCTCGCCTGGTTGGACGCCGGGGTAATGCTGACAGATCACCTCTCGAGGAGACCGGAGGCCGGATGCAGCAAAAGGAAAGTCTGGGGGGAATTCACCTGACTCCGTGCAGAGCAGGAGGGTCTTGCCAAACACCTGGACCTCTGCAAGGACGGCCTTTTGCATCTGGGTGAAGCTGGACTACAGCTTCCTTACACCACGATGCAGTGAAAAGGAGGTGCAGCAAGAGCCACTTGAGTCCAAAAGCACAAAGGCCCACACCCAGCTCCCCTTTAAGCAGGGAGGTAGTGCTGATACCAGCAACGGCGGCTGCATGAGGGGCGTTTAGGGCCGCCTAGGCCGATGTTAGCTCTTCCCCCCTTTGCAATTCACCTTGCTCTTCTGAACATGCCCAGAGGGGATCCACTCCAGTCTCTCATGCTCGGCAGGGATCCTGCTCCCCTCAGAGAAGCGTCTAGATCCCCGTGAGCCTGGGAAGCATCAGTCACAAAAAACACAACCAGCGCCTGCTCGAAGGAGGAGAAGGATGAAAAGGAAGAGAATCTCCCCACTTCTTAGCTGAACAGCCTCCTGGTTAGGCCACTTGCCCTGGGGGAGTGAAAAGCTGCCCTGGTATAACTGATGCCGTTTGTTTTCCTTCCCTTCCTTTGAACAGACACCACGAGCTGAAAGCAAAATGAGCGCGGAGGCAACTAAGCACAGAAGCTACGAGTGCTGTAGGCAAGACAAAATGCAGACAGCTGAAGACGCAGGAAAACAAGACCGAACAGAGAAGCAGAAGACCCGAGGATAGCCCGGGTGGGAGAAGGAAGGTCAAAACAGGCTGAGGGTGGCAGTGACAGATGGATGAGGAAAGAGCCCCTGGAAAAGGTAATTGGTGAGGAGCTACGGCATGAGCATAAGTGCTTTACAGACGAGGGCTGTAAAAGGGTATAAAAGACTAAGGAAACAACTTCAGCTTGGGGAAGTGTCAGCAAGCCAGAGGAGACCGTGCGGGTCCAGGGGTGCCGGGACAATGCCTAGATAGATGAGTCCTCGTGCCGTCATTTGGAAAGCTGGTGAAAGAACAGCTTTACCGGCTGTCTGGGGTTTTGCTTGAGCAGTGGGATGGCTTGTGCATGCAATAAACCTGGAGGAGAGACTGAACTGGCAACACCGACCACTTCACTGCATCCACGCCAGCACTTCATTCTGATTCAGGGGAACAGAGCGAGACCCGCATCCACGGCCCCTCCTCACTCAGAGGGCTTGACCCTGGAGCTCACACTTCCGATAGAAATGCCCTAGCCCCCCAAGCTGTGGGCTTGGCTTAGCCAAGAGCACTCTCCAGCCTTCCTCTTAAAGCTGGGCAGCCAAAGGGGGAGGTCTGTGGGGCCAGGAGGGTAAAGCAGGAGTCCGGCTTGGAGACGTGCACTGCCGCAGCACAAGCTACCCCACTGCTGTCTATCCACATGATCCAATAACTATTACATGCCAAATGCAGAAGCACTTTTGCAAGACAAGAGCAGAGGCCAAAACCCAGGGTCTTGTGAGGCCACTTGACAAGCACAGGTTGCTTATTAGAAACCAAAATGTGCGAGTAACACCTTCTTAAGCCTATTTACACACTTTGCACCATAGGTGTGAGGCTGTGGGGGGAAATACAGCCAGCAGCCAACAACGTGGCTGGCTGCAGGCCTAAACGTGGGCAAGGTTGCTGGAACATTTCAGCGGAGGGAGCAAACCTTTTAGCTCCCCATTGCTTCAGCCAGGGAACGAGGACGGTTGTCACTTGTTGGGATTATGACACTGCGGTTGTCACTTGTTGGAATTATGCCACTGAGCACCAGAGACGCTTGGACCAGCAGATCAGAGTGAAAGCTGAGCTGCATTTCAGTGAAATGCCACCATGGAGTTAGCCTCTCAGCATTCAGACTAGAGCAGTCTACCACATCACAGCAACGGGAAATGCCCTCAGGCTTGAGAAAAACAACTGTTTTCCTAACATCGGCAGCTTCCTTTTCTTCAGCATCCTGAGTCTTGAAAAGCAAAGGGAGGGGAAGAGAGAGACACAGATTATAGCCGGCCACCCTCGGTATAAACAGCAAGTCTGGAAACACAATTCTTTCCATTTCCCTGGAACCTGCTACACTGCCCAAAGTATCCCACAGGAACTGGGAAATGCAGCAGTGCTGATAAACTCGGCCCCAGTTCTCAAAAGAGCAAGCAGGACTGTGTCACAATGCACTCGTGTGTGTGAAATACGTTACCTTTTGATCACTTATTCCAAGCAAAGCTACTGGCCTGCATTTACGTGCTACTCAAAATGGCTTATGCCCGTGACGGACAGATGGATGGGTGGATGGATGGATGGACAGCTCACTGACATGTGTATCTCATTTAAAACCAGGCTTGAAGCCTCCTTGCTGCAGCCACACGAGTGCGTGCTGTTATTAGTTCCCCCGTTCCTTCCTCCTCCGCTCTTGCTCGCAACCACCACTGCTGTGGCTTGTGTGACACCAGACATCACATCTCCAGAAGTGTGCCCTTTCACACTTATGTGCCTCAGTCCTGACTGCAGTTTCTTGGTGCCACGATGGTTAGAATAACTAGTAGGGCAAGAGTTATGGGGGGGGCATCGCCAGCCAGCTGCACTTACCTCTTTACCACCCATGGCCTCAAACATCTTCTCAAGTTGTACCCTCAGCTGCTGGATGTTATTCATCAGGATGCAGGGCTGAAAGAACGAACGAAGCCCTGTTAACGATGGGGGGATCGCACAATTGCTTTCCATCATCCTGTTGAAGGTCGAGTCCGTGCTTATGAGTCCCTTTGTTTTAGGGATGGGCAAACAAAGGTTAAAACTCCAAGTCCCGGGGCCATTCAAAAGTCGCTCGTTATAGCTTCCCAGTCTCCACTCACTCAAATTTAGCCAGAGGACCCCTTGCAAGCTCTTGTTTGGCTGCCACAGAACAATTCAACAGCGCTTGGGTTTCAAAGAGGAAAAGCACAAAACACAGCAGATGTTTCTCACCAGCTTCTCCTTTGAGCAGTAGGACCGGAAGCTCCTGGAGAGGATGTCGGCGTACTGCATCAGCACCTTCCCGATCGTCTGCCAAGACAAAAGACACCGACCGACAGCGTCACTCTCCCTCCTCTGCCGAGAGCGGCAACGGGAGGTCTGCAGCACGTGACAAGGAAAAATCAAGCCCCAAACAGAAACAAGACAGGATCCTTCCGAGTATTTTAAGAAGTCTCCTGTGCAGGTGGGAGCAGTTGAAGAGCTAAATGCTATTCTCTTACCTTGGCAAACCTCCTCATGTAGTGAGCAACTATGACCGGGTCTGGGCACTCCAGCTTCTTGATGATCTCGAAGCTCTGGTTGAGCTGGGTGAAGACGTCCACCACCGAGCAGGAGAACAGCGCGTGCTCCGACGTCTGCTGGAACTGAACACACAGCAATCGCTGACCCCTTTGAAGAGATCTGCGGGGGGCAGCCAGCATCTCCTACAAGTCTTTCTACCTCTCTGGGGGGGATCTGTGCGTTGACTGATTTCTAAAGGTATTGCGGGGGGTCTACTAAATCTACTACACGGCAAACAGCAATTTGCTATTTCTGGCCAGGTGTGGGGCTCATTACAAACAGTAATTTCCGGAGTTTTCACCCTTGCAGGCTACTACGGCAGCTTGTGCCTCCTCCCATCGGTAAGACTACACGATCTAGCTGCACACGCTCCCAAGAACGTGCATCCGACGTGGTCCATGTCATACGACATGCGGGCAACGCAGTCCCCCTCAGACAATGCTGCTGGAGACACGGAAATGCAAACACCGCCCACGCAAAAGGAGCAGAAAATTAACAAACCAGAACTGTGCGCTCTAATGACCGAGTTGTTAAACAAGCATCGGGATTTCCTCTGTGTTTTTACGTGTGAATTTAGTATTTTTAGGTTGCTCCTGGGTTTTATTTGAAAAGCCTCTATAGGTCATTCAAAAAGCCCAAAATGGAAACACCGTCTCCCATGTGTCTTCTGCCATCTGAGCACTGTCTGTCGCATAGGAGCGGGTCTCCTTCCTCACTGAACTCGTTCGCTCCAGAATTAGCGACTTCTCCTGCGGGCCCCAAGGAGCTGGACAGGCAATCGCCGTCGATTTATACTGGGACCCGGATGGAGATGTACCTTTCCTAACTCCTCGTGACAGCACTGGCCCAGATCAGACAGACCATGACTAAAAAAAACTGGGGAGCAGCAAGCACTGCTGATGCCTTGGATGACATGTGTTAGTTTAATTCGAGAGCAGGGAAAGAAAATGAAGTTCTCTATATTAAAAAGAGGAAAGGCAAGCAAGTGATCACGTTGAAACTGAAGCAGGCTGCTAAACGCTGAGTCTTTGAAACACCTGGAAGCCTCTTTACCGCCTCATGGGAATACTCTGCTAGGCTAAAAATGATCTGATTACTATGCAGATGGATTAAGGGTGCTCGCCCCACCATGATTACACACATCTAGTGTCTTGTGATTCAATGATGTGCCTTACAGGCATAGAAAGATGGGAGAATATCAGGTCACTTGCTGATAGAGATCTAACATCAGAAGAAGCAAAAAGAAGAGTTTGTGAAGTACCCGGCTCTGATCTCCCCATTAGGTTAAAACGGTTCAAGATGCCCTAGGGACAAAGACCCAAGATAAAGGGTTTTCCAAATTGTTTACCACACCAAAGAGGCTAGGCTTGCAGGAAAGCTTCTGACTCCGCAGTAATTCTGCTGCGTTCCCGGCCACTGAAGAGCCCAGTTACAACTTAGCAGAGGGACCTACGTACCCCGTCTTTCTTATCTCTCTCCAGGGCTCCATGGAGGAATTCGAGGGAAACCTCCTCGTTTTCATCCAGCCACTGCATCACAAACTGCTCGAACCACCTGCAGCAGGGACAAGGACAGAAAGCGAGTTACCACGAGAAATGCAGTCACAGACACGAACCTCGGGACGTCTGTGCAGAACGGGACAGACACTTCGGCGTGCGAAGAACTTCACAGCAGCAGGGTCACCGACTGCACCCCCATTTGGTCCAGTGCTAGAGGCCCAGATGCACCCTCCTCACGGTTTTGTCCGAGTATTACCTGCGCGCTCCCACCTGGTCACTTCTCCCAGGGCAGCTGACATGCGAGTGCACCGGCACACCGTTCACACTGGTGCATGAGAGCTGCCTATCACTGTGCTTGCAAGTGATGGGACCCTGCAGGGGTGGAGAAAGGGGGGAGTGGGGGTCTTTTCTGGGGTAGCCTGTCATCCTCTACCTTCAGGGAATACCCTGACTAGGAGGATGCTCGTGTAACGAGAGCTTAACAGCTGAGTGGTGGCACTGTGCCATCCCTCGGTGGGGACCCAGGTGCAGGGGACCAGCAGTGCCCATCGAGCACCGAGCCTTAGAAAAATAGGGCTGAAGGAGATGCAGGAGGCCAACTAGTCCAAGTCCCTGCTCCAGGCAGATCATCCCTGTCTGTACTGTTTCATTCAAGTGCGTCTGATCCACACTTCTGCCGACAGACGCACTCAAACCTCTCCCGGTGTCCGTTCCAGTGCTAGCTGACCCCCAGGGCTACAAAGTCCCTCCTAAAAGCTAAACTCAAACGTCCCTCGCTGCAATTGAAGACCGCTACTTCTCGTCTTCTCTCCTGCGGCCGCAGACAAGAGCTGACCTCATCCTCTTCGACAACCACCCTTCTTGTACTTGCAAACAGTTAGAGCCAACGCGCACTCGCATCTCTCTTCTCCGGCCTTTCCTTGCATGTTATATTTCCAGCACAGACGTCTAAAATCATTTTTGTTGCTCTGTGATGGACTCTTTCCAATGCGTCTCCATCTTTCTTGAAATGCCAAAACTAGACAGAGTATTCCTGCGGAGGCTTTGCTTTGCCTTGCAGGTGATGCTCACATTAATACAGCCCGAGATGCTAGCGCAAACCACCCCCCACTTTATTTTGGCAGCAAAAGGACACGGCTGAGTCTGACTCCGCTCACAGGCCACTATAATCCCCAGGTCTTCTGCTGCACTGCCACAGCCTAACTAACCAGTCATTCCCCAAGTTGTGCTTGTGCACGAGAGCATTTCTCCGTTAGTACAGGACTCTGCATTTGTCCTTACTGAACTCCATTCAATTAGTGGGCTCTCTCTCTAGTTTATCAGTGTCATCCCAATCCCACCCTCCAAAGCATCTGCAATTCCATCCAAATTGGTGTCATCTGCAAATCTGCCAGCTGTGCACTCAGTCCCACTCTCCAAATCGCTACCAGTATTACGCCCCGGGCTGACCTCTGGGGAATCCCACTTGACACCTCAATCACCGTCGGACATTAAGCCGTTGATGTCTGCGTTTTGAGAACACAGTCCAACCAGTTATGTGCCTGCCTTACGGTAGTGTCATCTAGACGGCAATTTCTTTAGCTTACTAATAAGAGCATCATGGGTTACAGTGTCAGAAACCCCACTGAAGTCAAGGTGGGGTAACCGAACACGTAACCAAGAGGAGAAGAGGGCCGACAACAGGACATGGATCCTGGGAGAGCCAGACCCCCTGTGCTCCGTCTTCTTGAGGGCTTTGTGTCAGTGTTTAAGCAGCAGCGCATCGTTTAAGGTTTCAGTGGGATGAAGTGTCTGCTGAGAATTCATTACCCTGCTCTGTCGTATGCAAGTATTCAAATACCGCAGCTGCGGCAAATCTCGGTTCCAAATATTACCAAACATGCCGCTTGCAAATCAGGGGAAAAGATGCCCATGCCTGGAAAAAAAAACAACACTCAGAGCTGCACAACAGAGCGCAACCTTCGCTAAACAAACCATCGAGCTCAGACAAATGGTGCTAATTATGGGCTGCTGGAGTTTGAAAAAGATGCGAAATAATGTGCCAGACGAGAGCAAGTGTGAGCAAGCGTGTGCGTGCACGAGCGAGCGCAAACTGGAAGCATGCTAGGTGACCTTAAATATCCTCCGTGCTATGCAATCTACTGCGCGCCCAAGCTAACGCTGGCGACGACAACTGGCACCGTGTTAAATGCCAGCGGCAGCTCGTCTGTAGCCGCAACACCCGACCGAGACGACAATGGGAACATCGAGAGCTTTCTGCACCCCAGCAACGCTGCCGAGAGGCTCAGGCTGGCACGCGCGGTAGGACTCCAGCTTTGGGGACAACTTTTCTTCCTAATGAAAACTTTGCTTTTTCGGCACGACTCATTTCTGGCCCAAGAGCTCCAGCACCATCAGGAGCCCCCCATCTCTCGCCAGGGCCCCGAGATGCTAGCTGCTCACTGCCCCATCCTGTACCAGCTCAACGAAGGAGGCAGGGCGAGGGCCCATTGCACAACTGGCGGGTATTGCACAGGAGAGGGGGAGATGACTAACCAGCCCCTGCCGACTGCACAGTTCACACCTGGGGCACAGAACAGAGCCTACCCCACAGGAATGGGGCAGCACGGCCACCAAGCGCTTCTGAGCAGCATGCAGAGAGGGCCCAGCTCGGTGAGAGATGCGTTCTGCTGACATTGCCGCCCACCCCTGCAAACACCCGCTCTGCAAGCCAAGTCCAGAGAGGAAAAGGGCCAGGACCCACTGCAGCACCGCGCAGCCGCCGGAGCTGAACAGGGGAAGGGCACAGGCTGCCTGCGGGCTTCCTCGGGGTGGGGGCTACACTTGCAGAGGTGGAGATGGGGGAGGCAGGTCGCTGCATTTCTAGCTATAACCATTTACATGGAATAATGTGCATCTCCGGTGGGAAAAGGAGGATGAGTGGGGCAGGGGGGACAGCTACAGGGAGGCAGTAAGAGAGGGGACAGAGGAACAGGGGTCCCTCCTAGGGGAGGGGCAGCGGAGAGAGGGATGGCAGGGTGGATTGCCGGGGGAAGCTTGTTGTTGCACTGCTGTATTTTAATGTTTTATTTCATTTTTCTAAGGGTTTTTCTGTGTGCATGTGTGTTTTTTTGCTCTCATACTTTAAGCTGCCCCAAGCTGTTCCAGGGGAGAGTGGCTTATACATCTAATAAATCAATCAATCTGCTTTCATGCAATGGCTTCGCTGTCTGACCAAACTGCCTAGGCAAAGAGCAAGGGAAGACCCTAGAAAGCCGACAGGAGAGCTCTCCTAAGAAAATGCTCAGGATGCAAAGCGAAGTACTTGGGTCATGAACTGCAGTCGCTCTGGGGGCAAAGCAAATCACACCCCTCTGTGCCATCCTTAGCTGGCACCACTTTGAAGCACCTAATTACATAGTTGTAGAAAGTACTGTCGTCTCCATGGGCTCCCACGCATACTGGGCCAAACAACTTCCAATTAGAGCATAAATGCAGAGCTATCCCACTCCATTCAAATAGACTTTGCAAAGGTTGGCCCTCGTGAACGACACAGGGAAGCACTCCCTGATCACAGAAGACATTTAACCCCTGACCCAAGGGATGAAGGAAGGTATTTAAAAATATTTGTTGAAGAAACTGCATCTGAAGTTATTTAAACTCAGTTCATTTCAGACAGGAGGGTTTTAATTGCTGTTAGGTGGCAAATACCCTTCTTCCCCTGATTGCCTTGTGATGTGCAGGTGAAAGTGGTGCTTTTTTGACTCGATTAGAGGACACAAGGCAGACGTCCTCTGCAAACTGCAGCCTGACCGTGCAGTTAATCTAACATGCCACAACGTGAGCCCATTGCTCCTTGTCCTGCCATCTGCCCCCACTGAGACCAGCCCAGCTCCATCCTCTTTGCAGCCCCCCTGCAGGGAGGTGAAGGCTGCTATTCAATCCCCCTCCGTCTTCTCTTCTGCAGACTCAATCAGCCCATTTCCCCCCTCCTCTCCTCACCAGTCCTGTCCCCCAGCCCCACAACCATTTTCCTTCCCCTCCACTGCACTCTCTCCAATGTGTCCACATCCTTTCTGTAGTGGGGGGCCACAGCTGCACACTGGACTCCAGATGTGGCCTCCCCAGTGCTGAATAGAGGGAAAGAATCACTGCCCTGGATCTGCTGGCAGCGCTCCTACTGATGCAGCCCAGGATGCCGGTAGCCTTCTTGGCACCCAGGGCACACTGCTGGCTCATGTCTGGTTTATTGTTGTCCACTTCCCCCCAGGTCCTGTTCTGCAGAGCTGCTGCTGAGCCAGAGCTCCATGAGAAACACGATGCTTACGTGTTTAAGTCCCTGGGTACACACAAAGACACCCCTAAGCAACATCAACTGTGCGCGCAAACAACAGGCAGGAAAGCAAAGGCAGGGCTTTCTGGATGAGGCCAAACCTACTATTACTTTGAGTACTTGTTCCCCTGGTGCACTCGGGTTGCGGACAGACGACTCTTAACTGATTTGAAAGAGGACGTAGTCACCTGTTACGATGCACCTGTTATCCTGCTGTAGGAACAGGCAGGACTAACAGGGGCCAACTTGCAACAGTTTTGCTGCACTTGTGCAGCTATAGGACCACCCGGAGCTACCGGCTGCAATCTAACAGCTTAACACTGGCATCACTGGACACTGAAATCACCAGCAAGTCCGTCTACGCCGGAAGTCAGAAAGGCAGAAATGCCTTGGACTACCCAAAAATGTCTAGTCTGACACGACAGTGCTACCAGATGTGAGCTAACATGTCTGAAAGGAGACAGAGTAAGCAGTTCTTTAACTGAAGGACAAAAAAAAAAAAAATGTACTGCTTTTGGGGAATTGGCTCCTCGAAGCTTTCAGCTGACAAGGACGGGTGGAGGCTCCTTTGCTCAGCTGCTGGCTATGTTGCTAAAGCAGTTTCAGAAAGTGAGGCTGGAGAGTTGAAAGAAAGTGAGAAATGTAGGAGTCAGCACCTGGAAACCTTCACCAGATTTTGCAACCAGAAACGGGTCTTCTCTCACACCGCCGGGTCCTAGACAGGTTTGCACTTAGCCCCTTGCCTATTCGGGAGAGCAGAAGTCTCTGCTGCTGTCTGGACGATGGCATTTGGGTTCGTCTTGAGGAGCTTACTGATGTTTCAAGCTGAAGCAGAGAATTCTGCATTTAATGGCATGGCGGTGTTTAAAAATAGTATGTGACTGAGCAAATTAGTGTCTAAGGAAGCTAACCCGCTGCTATGGTTGGCGCCACAGGGATATTTTTGACAGGTGAGCAAGGTGATTGAAACAGTCTTAAGATGTAGTTAGTTATGTTTTTAAGGCTTTAAATTTTAGCATCGTTAAGCAGCAGAGGATGCTGACGAAGGCGCAGGTACACCCCGGTAACGGGCACCCTACAGACAGCCAGCGAGCTAGACTATCTGTACTGAGACTTAATGACACTCAGACAACATTTCCCATCCCCAGACTGCAGGGCTCCCTAAAAAAAAAAAAAAAATAAAAAGCTCAGCATCATTATCCTGATTTCACAGATGGGGAAGCGAAGAGAGAGAGCAGTCAAAATGACTCTCTCAAAGTCACAGTGATGCAGAGGCAGAGCCAAGAGGGAAAAAACAAGCCTCCAAGACTTCCAGTCCTATGCACTGGACCCACCACACTCCCTCCCATTGCTTTAATAATCTGGATTTGGGCTACGCACCTTGGGAACAGTCATTACACCGCATGTCCCAAGTCAGACACGTTAGACCAGGCACACACAAACTGCCAACGTCCAACTGGATGCCGTACTGGCAACCTGCAAGGAGCCCAAGTACCACATTCACGATATATCTTAGGTTCCAGCATTTAATGCCATGGTGCTGCCCGCAGGCACGACAAGTCTCAGGTACAAGCCAGGGGCCACAGCTCTCCTAATAAGAACCAACGTCGGCCCAGGGAGGAGGACAGGGTTGCTGCAGGGGAGCAGACCTAGGAGAGCTCTGGCTCAGGGAAGGAAAGGCAGGTGCAACTGCACCCAGATCTAAGATGCTGACAGTGCATCACTAAGCAAAGTGCCTGTTAAAGAAGCACTACTAGCCAGGACTCCCTCCTCTGCCAGGGGTTTCAAATATTTACCCAAATGATCCTTGGAAAAAGCCACGGTCATCTGACCAGACTGAGCATTTCACAACTGCCTGCATGCTCAAGCTTGCCCAGGCCACCGACCCGATTCAAACAACATCCCGTAAGTGTGCACGTGCCAGGGATACCTCTGGTCATGACCGCTTTTCCTGGAGACTGATCTGAGACACCGCACCAAATGGAAGGTGATGGAGAGCAGGACCAGAGAGAGCTGGGAGAGAGCAATTTTGTCTGTCCACGTAGTGCACAGGAGGCAGAAAGGGATGGAAAGTCAGGAGAAGGCTATGGGAGAGACAAGTGAACCCACTGAAGGAGGCACGAGTGTGTGCAAGCAACGGGACTTATGACAGCGGATACAACACACTTACGCTGGATACTCAGGCACTTTCCCCTTGAAGGCAGGCAGGTCCCGGACGTACTCGTTGTACAGCCATTTCACTTTGAAGTGCAAATTCATATAGTCCGCGCTCTTGCACAGCCGGTTCTTTTCGTGCTCTGTGGGGAAGAAAGCAGGCAGTCAGGTCTGAAATTAGGCCATTAGCTGCGCCGGGTAGAGGAGCAGGGTCTCCCTCAGCCCGCTCTGGGTTTAGGACACCACGTCTCCACAAAGCCACAAGATCTAAGTGGCCTGGGATTTCTGCAACAATTCGGGGTTGTTCAGCATTGAGCGGGTCAAGCTCTGGAGTTTATTTGTGCAGCTCCCTCTAAGACTTCTATTTTTGAAGAGCTTCTGGTAGTCATGGTAATAAACGGAGAGCAATTGCTTATGGCCTGTCCTCTTAAAATGAGATATCCTGGATTTCAACCTCCTACGAAATGAACGGTTGAAGCGAGGGACCGGGGTGCCGAGGGGGACTCGGAGCAGCGGAGCCACTTTGGGATCAGTCAAGTAGCGCTGAGCTCTTGCTGGCACGGGGATGGGGAGGGCGGGCAAGGGGCGGGCAGAGCTCCAGGGAAAGCAATTCCTCCCTCCATCCAGCCAAGCCGCGGTGACGGCGTCAGGTGCGCTGATGGAAGGAGACACGAAAGCAGTATAACCTACACCTGCTCATCTAACCGGGGCTCAGTCCTTCTCATCCCCACTTCACAGCACTTCCCGCACCGGGTCTCTCACCAGTTCCCACGAGCAGTTTATCCCACCCTGCAGCCTCTGTCCCAGCTGCCTGCAGAACAGTAAAGGCAGGGAGAGCTCTGTGCCCAGCTCGAGGTCACCCCTTCCTACGCTGGAGAGGGGAGGGGGCAATTAAAAGATCCCTTAGCAGGCACGTGCCTTATTGCAGTCACTGCCTGGATTGCACTTTGTTTGCACGTTGCTCGGGGACTTCCACCACTTTGACTCCTTCCTCAGACTCTCCCCTTTTACACCTGATCTCCAGGAAATCTTGTCCACAGACACAAATGCAGCTGCCAGGTCGCGGGTCTGTCTCCGTCAGTCTCTACGTGAGGCTGGATCCAAGCCTACTAAGATCAGCGGGGGTCTTTCCATTAACTGAACTGAGCTCAGATCAGGCCCCGCCTGACGAGCCACAAATAAGAGGGATGCTCACAGAGGACAGCAGCACAACACGGCAGATGCCAGGCATTTAAATATGTGGCTTTTCATGACATCCGCAGTCACGGTCCTAACGTTTCTAAGCGGTTCTGTGACCGTGATAGGCAAGGTCTCCAGGCACGAGCTCAGCATTTATTGTAATGTAAATTTGGTGATATTTTCTGCAGGAGTTTCAAAACGTATTTACGTCCTTTCCTGTCGGGATCAGCACAGAGAAAGGAGAAATGGGCTGCTACCTATTCCCGGTAGTACAATTCAGGGGACCAAGCGGCCTTCTTTGCGGGAGCAGGGGGAAAAACAGCTGCCACCACAGCTGGCCGTGCCGCCACCGGCAGCGGTCAGCGCTGCCGTCCAGGCCGCCGCTACCAGGACATGCAGCCGCCCGGTGACACCTCCAGCTAATCCCATGAAAAATGCAATTCTCCCCACGTGCAACTCGATGAGCTTTGCCATGTCACAGAGCAATGCAAGCAAGGGACGAGCTTTACAAACCTTCCTCGCACTAATACAGACTTGTTCTCTAAGGGGAGAAGATGGATTCATAACGAGTAGCAGACCTAGAGATGTCATACTGAAAAAAACCCCAAAGCATCCAGTTCCTCGGGAAGAAATTGAAATGTCAATCTATGGGCAAATCCCTGGGGGAGGCCGATTTAGCACGCCAGGCTGCGTGCGATCCATTAACCCCCAAAGTTGTTTTCAAGGGGCACTGAGAAAGGACCACATTCGTGTTCGAGCTTAATAAGGCTGTTATTGCCTTAGTGCTCACAAAGACGTGCCCCGCGCTCTCCCTCTGCAGCGGATGAGCTCCTGCCCTCTCGGCAATAGCTGCAGGAGCAAAGAGCTACGTGAGAAATTTAACATTAAGGCCGGGAACAAAGAGTCGTGATCGTGCAGCCCGTGTCCCTTGCAAGAGGAAGGAAACCCACGGGCAACGAGGACTTGATTAATTTTGCTGCGTGGTGGCACTAGGGCTCTGCTCGAGAGTCGAGTCGTTCCTGCGGACGGAAGCGGCTGTCAGTTCACCAGGCCCACCTGCCTCCGAGAAAGCGGGGCATCGCCCTCAAGTCCTTTTTCGAAGGCTGCAAGGAAATCATGCAGCTTTCTGGATTTGCACGAAATCCAGAAATCATGACTTCCTTTCTGGATTTGCACGACTTTGCTAAATAGCAAAGCCTTGTCTGAGGAGAAGTATTTGAGACGCAAGATCAATAACTTTTCTATAAAGGAGGGACACATGGTTTTTATGAGCAGCTCAGGCCACGAGACAGAGCAAGCATTGCAATGAAAGCCTGTTTCAGCCAGAAGACCTGGGGTGAGGCTCCTACCGTGTGCCGTCTCTGTGTAACAGGCAGTATCAGGCAGGTTACACTCGAAGACGCTCCCGGCAAGGTGCTGACCGTCGGAAATTGCAAGAGGCGGCACAGAGTCGGCGCTCAAGGTCTGAGCGCAAACCAATGCCCCCAAGATCCACAGGCTCCTGGACTGACGGTCAGAAATTTGCAAAAACGTTTGAAAAGGATGTCTCCAAAACCATGTCAAGTTCCTGGGCTGGGGAAAACCAGCAGCTCTGCAGACCTTTGCCATAACCAAGGAGAGCTTGGAACAACCTCCAACACCGGAGAAAGCCCTGGTGCGTCCAAGTTGGAGCAAGCGGGCTTATTTTGGTGGTGCACACCTGGGCTCAGGAGGGAAGTCAAACAAACAATAGTCCCAAAAAGACTATTCTGATCTCACTTGGTAAAATCGAAGACCTCTCGTGTCCTAGAAGCTGAGGAACCAGGCTCTCTGGCGGAGAGACAAGGTCCAGACGCATTGCCCTACCGTGATGCAGGAACACCGGGGAAGACTAAGTGATGCTCTCTAGGCAAGGCCAACATCTCTCCAAACCAGTCCTACCAGGGCCAGGAAGGCATGGCCAAGCCCTCAGCAACCTCTCCTTGTATACAGGAAATGAGAGGAAGCAGGAAACACAAAAAGCCATTTCCCTCCAGCACGATCAAAAAGCACGCTGGTTCCCTGCCCGCCCTGAATCAATATGGACACCTCTTCTTCCAACTTGCAGCAAGACACCGCGCAGCAGGGGCAGAGCAGATGGGCTCCAGGTGCCTCTCGACCTGTGGCAACGGTGAAGCAAAGCAGAGGGCTGTTCTCCCCCTCGTTCATCCGTACCATCCCGACTTGTGGGAGAACGGCACTGGAACAGAGTCTGGCCTCGGCTTTCAAACGGAGTATCCACGCACGGCTCACGCTCGGGGCCCGGCAATCGGAAGCAGACTCGCCTGATGCCAGGAGAGATGGGTCCCAAGGAGCAGGGTGGCACAGGAGGCTGCAAGTTGGGTGCAGGGTCCTCCAACAGCCCCAGAGCGCATGTGCAGCACCTTCGTTAGCCAAGGTTGCTGACAGCCAAACCAATTAGTCTGGGCTCAAAGGGGAGGAGGTGCCACCCATTAGCTGGTTCATTACGGGGAAGTTGCCCCTGGTCAAGTCCGCTTACCATGGGATGGGAACAACCAAGTGTCCCCATCCCCTACCCCACCCTTTTGCACACACTTTAACTTGATGTCATTTGGCAATCCACACAAGGAAAACATTCGCCTTTTCCACCGTTGGGAGCCTGCTCTTGCTGAGGGAGGACCAACTATTCCCTACTACCCCCGAACAACATGTCCCTGTGGAAGCCAGGGACCTGACCAGGACTTTTAAGGCCTTCATCCTTCTCAAAAACCTCCTCAATCCTGGGCTGCACTTTCAAAAGACAAGTCCATAAACTTCAGCGTGCACCTTGGAGGGAAGATCAGAACAACCCACGCAGGACTACTCTGGGGAGACTCTTGGAAACGCCACCCTGACATCGTAATGGGGAGCTGGCACTCCAGATAGGTCCGAGTCCCCCAACATCTCTGCCAGCACATCCTTCAGAGGACCCACGTGGTTTTACCGAGCGATTCCCCACGACATCCCAGCCCAATAAGGCAGAGAAGGTCCCGTCCTCCTTCACCCCCCCAGGCTGCAGGAGGACCACCAGCACTAACATACATCTGGATCTCCGTTGCAGCCTCTCCATCTCTCTTGCAACCATCTGGGAATGTCAAAGCCAGAAGAGCCTCCTCCCTACGTAGTGAGCATGGACCCTGAGCCTCAAGAAAGCTTCGGTTATAAATACTTTTATAACAGGAATGGGATGCTGCAGCATAGAGCCCCTCCCCAAAGCACTGAACATACTTATTACGCCCACTTATACGTAGTATAATAGGCAACATGGCAGGGCAATGTTTAACCCTGGGTGCAGCATTTGGCCACAGCCCCTAATGACTCCAAATTAACAGAACTGCAACAAAAATACTTTGAAGGCACATGTTAGGAATCAGGACTCTTCTAGCTAGGCTATTTAAGGATTAGACAGCAGAGAAAGGGAGGCTGGGCAGAGTAAACCAGAAGGGATGGGAAGAGCTGGGGTGCTTAAGCACTCAGCTTCTGGAGGGGTGCAAGCAAGGGGCAGGGAAGGACCCCCCAGCTGCTGTGAGTGCCAGGAGGAGCTGCCAGGAAGGATAAGATCAAATCTGCTTGCTCTGAAAATATACTAAGCTAGAGAAGAAAACGTGCTAGAAGCAGAGAAGCTAAAATGAAGCCGGGTCTCATAACGACGTCCCTTCCTAACGCGTATGCTCCCTGCAGCAGAATGCATGGCCCAGGATAAAAACGCTCCCGGGATGAGCAGCAGGAAGGTGCGTAGCTGCAGCCGAAGCAGGATCCTGGAGACTGGCGTCTACTGCAACCTATGCCAAGAGGGAGAGGGGCACAAAGAAAACAAAAACTCACCACCGCAAAAGAGGACTTGGCGCACACGGAAGACCGGTGGGGCTTGGGACAGAGAAGAGACAACAGTGAATGCCAGGAAGAAACGCGCGCAGCTGGGAACAGAGAAAACCGATGAACCCAGACCCACCATCGCCCCTTCCACAGCCTACCTCAGGCCGCCCTTCCCACCCAGAGACCTGCTACTCGTGCTGGCCTCCTCGGTCCTTTATACAAGGGAAGGATTTCAGAAGCTACTGAAAGCAACACGGGGACAGCCTGCAGCTGCAGAAAGCACCAGCATATCTCTTCAGGCAGAACCGAACTCCTGATCCTTTCACCGAGGGTGACCCGCGTTTCAGCACAGTGGAGCAAAACCCTCGACCTCTTCTGAGATGTGTTAAGTGGGAAAACTCTCGGAGCTGGCAGCCCCTGTGGATTTCCGTTCAGCTCGGTAACCTACTGAACTGCCAAGAGCTCAGTGGCGTCACGCGGCTCTTTTCCAGCAAGGACTGTGTTTTCCCCTCCAACCACAACTGTTCTACAAAAGGTCTCGTTTCCCCTGCAGATGTCATCCACAAGCACACAAACATCTTGCAGCTGGAAAAGAGCTATTAAAAGCTTCTAACCCTTCCCTCAGAGGGGTGCAGAGACCTCCAGCTCATGTTCAAGACGGCCAGCTGGGCTTCCACCACTTCCTTTCGCTGTCCAATAAGTCTCTTTTCTTGATGGCCGAACTAGAATTTATTTGCTAATTTTATTCCATCAGGATGAACGTGGACTCCCTGCTCAGAGACCCTGCACCATGCTCATCCTTCTGGGAGCTTACACTTTCCAAATGCATGCACACAGCGAGGTCTCATCCTCCATAGGACAAGTCCGGCCTCCTTATCTACCTACCTACCTACCTGATTCATGTTCAGTTCCTTCCATCTTATCAGCTAGGACTTCCCGGTCCCTTCATTCTCTGCTCATATCAAAATTACCTTCAACTTAGCTACTTCTACCCAAAAGGGACATGCCCAGAACGGAGCAGGCACCATACCTCCTGGCTGGCCTAGCTGTCCTATCTATTCTCAGGAGCTTTGCTGGTAAGAAGAGCTGGAGTCCCGCTTGGCTTGGAGTCTGCACTCGCTGCATCATGGAGCCGCCTCCCTGCGTAGGTGAGAAAGCCCTGCAGACCAGCACTGAGCCGTGCTGCAAGACAGTGGCCAGTTTTCCAGGAGGGTAAAGCTGGAGGTGAGCATTATAGCCTGGGTATTTCAAATTACCACTTTTTATACATTTCCCCCATGAATTTACCATCTAGACCAGAAACAGCCATGGATGGAACAAACCTAAGGGATCCTTCTCTGGAGAAATGATGCTTAGAAAACCATAGCCAGCCCAAACCCTGGTTTCCTTTAAGGCAGGATAACATCTAATCTTTGCTATTCTTTCCTAACACACCGTGACACTTGTGGAGATTATAACAAAGTCTCAGGTGCCGAGCAATGCTCGCCAAGGTGCTGAGAACTAGCATCTTTCCAACAGCGGGGGCAATTACACAGGTGAATCCACTTCCTGCCTGACCATCATTTCACCTCCAAGTTCCTGTCCTCGTGAACCATTGGTCTAAAAAGGTGTTTTGGAGTCAGAGAAAGATCCATAACTTCACTTTTGTTAATTAAAAAAAAATAAAAAAATTAGTTAAATTATTTTGATTAATCAAAGGTCTCCCTATGTGTGTCCCCCAAGCTAAATGCTACTACATGCCATGGCTTCTGCCCCAGCGATGACATTTCAGTTGCATCTTTCCTCGGTCTTTTGCTCTAGATCCCAGCGCATCCTTTTCCAAAGGTTGGATCCTAGAATCACAGACCATGAGGGTTGAAGGGAGCTCAGGGGGTCACATCTAGTCCAACCCCTGCTCCAAGCAGGACCAGCCCCAGCTGCATCATCCCAGACAAGGCTTTGTCCACCTGGGTCTTAAACACTTCCAAGGATGGAGACTGCACCACCTCTCTGGGGAGCCTGGTCCAGTGCTTCACCACCCTCCTTGTGAGATTTTCCTCCTAATATCCAACCTCAACTTCCCGCTCTTCCACCCAAGGACACCCATGGAAATACACATGTAATGGCATTTAAAGCAGCCTGGGATTTCCCAATTGTCACATCTTACTTCCTCCTGCCAAAGAATCCTCTTCGTTAAGAGTGCGAAGGGCTCCTCCTCGACGCATCCCTTTTGCGCTCAACATTTAGCACGTACGTTTTCTCCACGTTATTCTGTGCTCACAAAACACTCCCTCCCGCCCCCACTTTTAAGGTGAATTCTCTCTTGTGCTGCTCCCGAGCAGATCTCCCTCCCTGCGGCAGCAAGCGAGGATGTCAAAGAAGGAATAAATCTCACCAAATCCTCAACCCACATCCCTGCACGTTACGATGCAACGCTGGTCTTTGAAAATGACCTCTCGTCTTCAATTGCAGCATGGCGCCCATCTCAGTGCCCCCAGGGCCTGGCACTGGACTCTGACTTTTATGATGCCCCAACCTGTGCCAACTTACCCGCAGAGCTGCTTAAGCACCTAACCAACCGGGAGCAGAGCGAGCTTTCTACCCTCACTCAGGTGTGGGGTCTTCTACCCATCTCTCCAGCATCCTGCCCCCATCATGTGCAGCGCCCAGAGCACCTAGGCACCACGGCACCTTAAAGTTAGCCTCCATAAAAAAAAAACCACAGACTTTTGATAACTTCGCTTTATGCTCACCTAATTCCTCACTACTCAAAGGGCACAAACACAGCAGCCTTTCACCAGGCCAGTTTTTCCTCCTTCTGAGTATTATATAAAATACTTAGCCCACAATGGTTCCCCTTAGACAGTGAGCTTGGGGACATGGCACAGATGTGTGCACCAGCCCAGGATTTGAGAGACCTCTGCAAGACTTAGGTGCAGCAACTTTGAAGCGCTTGAGTGCTTCTTTGGATGTAGTCCTCATGCACTTCGCACCTCTGCTCTCCCGCTGATAAATGGGAGGATAACAGCACTTCCCCATCTCAGAGGTGCCAAGAGGATAATTATGCTCATGACTGTGTGGTGCTGGGTTCCCACAATAATGGGACCACATAAAGGTGCTAAAATTTGCAAGGGAAATCAATGCAACTCGAATCCCTGCCAGAACCCTCTGTCGAAAGCCCATCGGCAGGACTGGCAGCAGAGGCCCAGCTGCTGGCCTCGACTACTGAAATGGTTCAAAACCAGCCAGAGTCAGGTGCTAGGCTGTTTCTACACTGAATCGTATTTGGCAATGCCATCGGAAACAAATGCTTAGGCTGTCTCTGTCCCAGTTCAGGAACAGAAGCAGAAACCCGTAGGTCGTCTTGGCCAGGCAGCTAGCTCAGGGGATCTCGTTTATTTTTGGCCAATTCACAGGTCCCAATGAGGGGTCCCACTGCGAATCACTCGGGATGTTGGACATCACCATCGAGCCAGCGCTGGAGGTAGCTGGCAAGAAGAGTCTTCTTCACAGCAGCTCTCCCACCTCCTGTGGCATGAGCAGCTTTGCCGGACCATCTTGACAGGTCAAGTTCAGACCAGTGCAAGGCCACTGGTCACTACAGCCAACTACTTTCCAGAGGGTCAAGGCAAGGGAAGCAGCTCTCTACCTACATGCAGCTAAAGACTACCAAAGGGCAGGAACTTACCACTCGGCAAGTTGAACGAGCTCATTTTGTCCAGAACTTAGGAACAGACACAAGGAAAAACACGATGAGAACAATTAGGAGAGAGTAGTTACCTTCACAAGGGTGGACACATGCACACACACTATACCCTCCCCCCACTCCCCCATTTATTTCCTATGCAATATATGCTTTGGCTTGTGCTGGGGGAAGATGCTGCTGCTCTATCATGATAAATAAATGCACACAGCCCTGGGACATACTGGAGAAGAGCAAGAGCTCGGCAGATACCGATAATGCCGCGGAGTTCGGCTTCAGGACACAGCTTTATTGGAAGAAAGGAAGAACCAAGGTTAAGCTATTACAAACACCCGAGTGCCACAGCCGAGATGGGTAAAATCTGTCCTTATATGACTTCATTGCATGTTTTATTAAAAGCAAGTATGAACAAAAATGATCTCACTTGAACACCTGACTTTAAAAGAAAGGCAACAAGAGTAATGACGCTTTCACTTATTTTAAAACTTGTTGGGGGTGGGGGACCCAGGGGAGAAGCACTGTAGGTTTCTAGAAAGTAAAAAAGGATTTAGAGTCGCATTGGCCTAGACTCGGAGTTGCTGCATGGAAAGAGTTGCAAAGATCCAGTCTCAGGAACGAACTGGCATGTTACTGGGAACTGAGCAGGTGCAAATACACAAAACTGCCCCATCTAGCACGTCCTGGAGCTCCTCATCCAGCAAATCCTTTTCAGTGCGCTAGATTCTCCTTTACAAGTCACGACATACCCAAAACTGCTCTATAAATGGAAACTCTGAATCGACGTTCCTCTTGCTGCTAGCACTTGTTATATATTCCCGTGCTCCTGGGGGATGGTGCATGGTACCAGACACAGAGCAAGTCTGAGAAACTTGCAGCTGAAAGGACAGCAAGAACGGGGCCAGGACACATTGGGAAAACCCACAAGGCAATACCCTCCTACACTCTGGTAGGAGTCGTAGTTGGGAGGCTTTGGAGTCGTGGGCTGGAGGCAGAAGTAGCCAGGGCACTGACCATCTGCTGGAAAGATTCACAAAGGAGATTCAGCTCCGAAGTCAAAGTCGTGTAATAATTAGAAATGCAATTTATAGCAGCTATGCCTTGATTGCACTGCGAAGGAATAAGAGGAGTCTGGAAAGAGCAGCAGCAGCACTGACCGGGATGTGGACCAGGACTGTAACCATCAGGACAGAGAAGCAGCACGGAGGGGCAGAGTCGAAAGGCAGAGGGGCAAAGAGCGTGGAGTTGCAGGGGCCGAGATGGGAATCAATGAAGTTTCAGTGACGAGCAGGAGCGATAGGAGGGACATCGTAACAGGATGCGGCCACTACCCTATGCCGTATGCTCAGCATACGGCAGCTAAGGGGTCTGCGGCTTTCAAGAGGAGGAGGATGGCATCATCAGCAAGAGACTTGGAACGAGGAACAGGCAGGGCTCAGAAGGAACGAAGCAAGTTTAAGCTGATGGTGACACACGGGAGGCAATGTCCGGTGCATAGTAACATGGGATGCAACAGGAGACAGGTGCTCAGCAGTTTCATGAGCACATGGGAACAGCCAGAGAAGGTGTGAAAGGGATGGTGGTAAAGGGGGTGCAGGGAGAGAAGAGAGCAAGACAGCCGGAGGCAGGAGAGCACAAAGCAGCACCCTTCCAGCCTGCCTTCCTGGCATGGACAGTGGTTGCAAACAGGAAGGAGCTGGGAAGCGGCCAGCCAAAACAGTGCAGCGTGATGGGGAAGAGATGATTGCTCTTGCCTGTCAACCAGCTGCTGTCTCAGCCAAGCAGCAGGGCGCTACACAAGCCTGACAGCAAACCTCCCCCACTTGCCCCCAGATGCACACCTTCCCCGGCTCTACCGTGTCACGGTGACCCTGCCCCGTGCTGCGGCAGCGTGGATAAACACAGCCCCCGTCTGCAGGGCTGTCAATTCTCCAGCTGCAGCCGGCTCACTTGAATCAGAGAAAAGCAGAACAGGCTTGGGGCAAAACACTGAGAGCAACTGCGTGTACCAAGTGTGCTAGGAGCACTGAGCGCAGCACACGTGGTCCTCGGGGACAGCGGATCCAGGAACCTTCGGTTTTAGTACAATTAGCTCTGGATTAAAGACCTGGCTTGTTAAATGCTGAAGCAAACCAAACTCCCAGCATGGTCAAATCATACAGTGGGGGTGGACTGCTCTTGCACCCCACAGGAGGGAGGCTGCGCTGTGCAAGACTGTTCCCTAAACGAGATCTAATGAAATTCAGCTGCCCCCAAAATCAACTACTGGAATGAGACATCTGCCTTGGAGCGGCCTGGCTCTTCCAGGCATAACCTGAGCTTCTGGGGATGGTAAAATCCTTCCTTACCAACAAGACGGTCTTGATAGTTTGGGGATGGAGACCAAGGAGCCTATCGGTATCTTATGTATTACTCCAACACCCCTACAACTGATTCAAGCCAGAGGATTTTCTCACTGACCAGAGGCCAACGATCAAGGAATGGACTTTACACTTAGCTGCTTGTCACGGATGAGGCATTTAAGAATTACCTGATGGCCTGAAGACAAACAGACTGGAGTTGTGGCAGACAAAATTATGGCACCTTCCTGGTCCCAAGCACGGTAAGCATTCACACCAAGAACAGATTCCCCAACCAGCCGGACAGAGTTGAGATGGAGCCCGGCATGCTGGGACCAGCTGCCTCCATGACCACGTGGCCCTTTGAGATGGGAGGGCTCAGGCCTACCCCGGTTTATGCCCTTTTTTCACATTTTGACAGCTTGCCAGCTGGGTTGGGCAAAGTCTGGACCCTCCTGAGGTAGGAGCCTCTACAGGCATGATGGAGATCACTGCAGATTGCTGCACAAGGAAGGTGCAAACCCTTGCTATGCCAGGAAACCACCGGCGCGCAGCGTCTGTTCCAGCAGTGTCAGCTGCAAACTAATTTTAGTAACTAGCAGCAGTTTTAAACCACATCAGCTGCAAGCTCCAAACAATTATGTCCAGCAAGTTGCAAAGAGAAGAGCCAGGAGCAAAAGTGAGGCCATGCTGCTCCGGTGCCCACAGCCGGCACGGGAAAACTAACTGTAAGCTTCCATTTATTTCTAGTGACAGTTAGGAGGTTTTGACCACCAAGGCTTGGAGAGATTAGGCAGCTTTGTAGCCATCCCTGCACTTCCTAATGCTCCGTGACCTGTGCTGCTGATGTCTACCGGAAAATTACTCTAGACAGTGGTATGGAAGGATCACCGTGTAACCCTCTGCCTCGAGTCCTGTTCGTACAGAAGGGGAACGTAAAAAGGTTAATCCTTAGAGGTGGTCTGGCAGCGGTGAAAGACCCCGGAGACGCTCACCTTCCATGGCGTACTTCATGTCCTGGGCAAACAGATTCCACATGACTTCGGCACTGATCTTCCCAACGGCAAGCTCCTGCGGAAACCTGAGTGAGCAATGTGGAAGAGGCGTTAGTGGGGTGCACAATGAGGGGCGATGTCATTCAGCCCTGAGCTAATCTATGTGCTGAAAAGTTCAACCGGGAGGAAATTTCCTTTATCTTGAGGAGACACGGTGCCAGCCACACTGCAAATACCTCCGCTGCCAAGACTGCTCTGGGCCTGTAGACGCCAGCCACGCAGTCCCTGGTTTTGGAAACAGCTACATACTGCAATTGCCTGCCGTGTTAGCTCACAATGCTTCTCCCTCCTACACCTCTTCTTTTTCCACCTTACACAAGTGACTCCTTAGTCTTTGTTGGGATTACTGCACAGCACTGCCAACACTAATCGGGTGTCTCTGCAATGTTAAAAACCATAATCCCTAACCATAACCTGTCCCTCTCCCTACAGAGAGCCATCAGATGTTTGTCTTTCACTTCCTCAGGGGCAATCATGGGTCCCCTTTCCCAACCCGCCCCGCTGCAATATCTCAGCACAGCACAAAATGCGATGCTCCAAAACCGGTGCAAAACGCTGTCACCAAACGTGCACGTTTCAAAAGTGCACCCCAGAAAACTGCACAAGAAGAAACAACTCTCACCCCGTTTTCAGGTGTCTCACCGAGCTCAGGACTGAAATAAGCAAGGTGTAGGGGTGCGAACTCCATCGAAACTGAACTTTTTGAAACTCTTCCATCCCAAGCAAAAAGTTATTTATATAGACAGAGACAAATAAGACAGAAAGACAGACAGACAAGATAAGTATTCTCTATCAATACACAAATGACACAAAAGGCAGAAGGCAGAACAAACAATGAGGCTACTTCTAGTACGAGCCATAAAGGACATGGAGACTTCTTACTGGTTTAGGACAGGGGTGTATGAGTTTTTATCCTCTTCTATAATGGAAACTATCAGAGTGATGAGTTTGGGCCAAAAATCAAGGTTCCTGATGCTGGGGCCTTGCTCCTCTGGAGGGAGATCCTGATTTTTGTTCTGAAAAGGAAGCCACGGGAAACTAAGTACTGAGTTTAAACCAGACGATGACTTCTCATCATGCCGCCTGTTTCATGTGCGCTCCATATGCCACCCCCAGCCGAAGGATCCAACATCCCGTCTCCCTCCTGACAAGTCACTTGATGGAGAACAAACATCCTGGCATACCAGTCATGCCGCTAAAGGGCAAGTCTGGCACTTGGTATTAAAAATTGCCTCTGGTTTTGACGCAGGGGCAAGTTGATGAAGTTGTTGCTAACACTTTCCAACCTAGAATATCTTGAACTTTCCGGTTGCATGGTTGATATTTACTTCTCTACCAGGGCTGACAAGAAATGCACCCGCCTGCATGCTGCCAAAAAGAAAGCGCCACAACAAGTGGAAACTTAACAATTTAGGTCTTGATGCTTATTGTACAGATCAGCAACCGCAGCACAACCCCCCCATCATAAACGAGATTCAATGCAACAAGCATCTAGCACCAAGTGTATGCAGTGTTAACCCAATTTTCTCTATTAGCCTAGTATCTGTTCTAATTAGCAGTTGCTTACAGAACATGATGTCAAATCTCCCCTTTCAAATATATGCTCTAATCATGGAATAAATGTTTGATTCTCACAGAAGTGATCTGCAAAGCAATTAGTTACTGGAAAATAAAGATCTTCTTTCATTCAAAGCCCAATCAATGCTCATCAACTGGCTAGGATGAAACTGCATTTGGAAACCTGCAAGCCACAAGATGTCGTGGAAGTTAGGAAAGCTCCAGTAATTATATTCACTGTATTAACTCAAGTCACTTGGCGGCCTTGATTTCCGCATATCTGTCTGCTACTCACAGGATCCAGTTGATATTCACGGCTGTACAGTTCGTGGCAGTTGTTGAAGATGTATTCGTAGGTCGAGTTGAGACAGGCCTTAACGCAGTCCTTCACGACTTGACTGGCTCGGGGCGGACTCTGTAGTTCTTGGACCTGAAAGGAAGGGGGATTGAAGTTAATCACAAGATATGGTTTACGGAAACATAAGGGGAGAAAGGACCTCAAGGACCATCCAGTCCAGTGCACGAATACAGGACATGCCATTTCTAATCCATCCTTATCCAGCCTCTTCTTGGAAACCTCCAAAGGAGAGTCCAGGACCCTCCTGAGCAATCGCTTCCTCTGTCCTGCTCTTCGCATGAGTTGGATTTTTTTTCTGAAAGTTAATCACCACCTGCTTTGCTTCAGACTGAATCTACTGCTTTGGTCCTGCCCCCGTGACAAGGCAGAGGGACATTTCTGCCTCTTCTGTATGGCAGCTTTGCAAATAACTGAAAATTGCTGTCATCCGCTCCATCCACCCCACTCAGCTCCCTTCCCTGAAACTAAATGCACCTAGTTCGGTACCTCTGTATCATGGGGAGGAGGAGGCTGAAAGGGGAACCTGCAAGGACCCATAGGAAACACAGGCATGTGCCTGGATTCACGTCCCTCTCCATTGCTCAGCATCGGACTGAGAACTGCACAGGATGTGCCTCTCGGGTGTGCACCCGGCACCCGGAGCCCTCTTTGAGGGTAAAAGCAGAGCTCAGGACCTGGTGCGGTCTCCCACCATTTATGTGACAGCACAGTCACCCAGAGAGTCACTGCAGTGGGCTCCAGGCTCTCCTCAGCCCACATTTCTACCTCCAAAAAGGGCGCTATTCACCAGGCTAGTGAGAAGTGTGGGCGGAGGACCCCTCGCGCTCCTCCTGCTCTGTGCAGCCAAGACCTGTGGGGCCAGAAAGCTTGTGCAGGAGGGAGCCCAGCTGGTGGAAATTCAGCTGAGAGAGTAGAGTCCCGTTCCTTGGGCTGCAGATGCAGGTTATACGAGACAATTGGAGAAACAGAAATAATCCGAAGAGCAGGGACCAGAGCCCTGGGCTCCATCCCCAGGCAACTGCCTGATCAACTAGACCAGAGTCAGGCTCTCTCTGGGCTACAGAGTCCAGCTTCAATAGGAGGGCTGCAGCCTGAGACGTGCAAGATGCTAGTTTGAATCTCCTCAGGCCGAGACAGCCCAGAATCTTCCTCCTCCACCTGCCACATTATCGAGGGAAATGACTGTGGCTCCCGTGTGTCATGCCGAGTTCAACGCCGCGGGTGTGTTAGGTGGGCTCAGAGAACTTCTCCCGCACCAGCGCCTACCAGATGCTTGGACAAAGACTATGTCTTGCTCCATCACAGAGGAGGATCGTAACAGAGGTTATGATGTGGGGAGAGGGGGGAGGAGACATGCAGCTGCTCACCTTGGGGTGCTCCACATAGGCATGGTAGTTTAGGTTCAGGTTCCAAATCACAGAAAATGAGGGTGGAAGAGAGCTCAGGAGGTCACATCTAGTTCAACCCCCTGCTCCAAGCAGGACCAGCCCCAACTACATCATCCAGCCAAGGTTTGTCTCTCCGGGGCTTGAAAACTTCCAAAGATGAAGAGTCCACCACCTCTCTAGGTAACCCATTCCAGTGGTTTACTACCCTCCTAGTGAGAAAGTTTTCCTAATATCCAACCTCAACTCCCCTTGCTGCAGCTTGAGCCCATTGCTCCTTGTCCTGGCATCTGCCCCCACTGAGACCAGCCCGGCTCCATCCTCTTTGCACCCCCCTGCAGGGAGGTGACGGCTGCTATTCAATCCCCCTCTGTCTTCCCTTCTGCAGACTCAATCAGCCCAGTTCCCTCAGCCTCTCCTCACCAGTCCTGTCCCCCAGCCCCACCACCATTTTCGTTGCCGTTCACTGGACTCTCTCCAGTGTCCACATCCTTTCTGTAACTGGACACAGGACTCCACATGTAGCCTCCCCAGTGATGAATAGAGGGGAAGGATCACTGCCCTGGATCTGCTGGCATCGCTCCTACCAATGCAGCCCAGGATGCCGGTCGCCTTCTTGGCACGAAGGGCACACTGCTGGCTCCTGTTCAGCTTCTTGTCCTCTGTCCCCGCCAGGTCCTTTTCTGCAGAGCTGCTGCCCAGTCCGTCGCCCCCAGCCTGCACCGGTGCAGGGGATTGCTCCCTCCTCAGTGCAGGACTTTGCACTTGTCCTTGTTGAACCGCATGAGAAGGGAGGGGCTGAATGCATGTAGGCACCTAATGAGTTTTGTGGCTGTTGGAGCAGGCAGGTTCTGGATTGCTTTTTGTGATTCAAGCACCTACAAATCTCCCCACATCCCATTTAGACATCTGGTTTAGATTTAGGTATCTGGACTTGGTTTATCCATGGCTCAGTGCAACTGTGAAGCAAGGATGACAGATGTGCATCTCCCTCACTGGAGGGCTGTGAACATGAACTGGCGCTGGGGGTCAGGTAACTATCTAAAGCAACACTGGGAGCAGCAGAAGTACAGGGCGCACACAGCTGTAGTGAAGCTCACAGGACTCCAACGCTCGTGTCCCAGGTCTCACCGTCTTCCCTGTTGTTAGGAAAGCTCCCGGGGAGACTCCATCAGAGCTCATGACACCAGATGGGCAGAGTCCCCAGTAAACCATAACTGATTTTTAAACTTTATCTTTCACCGATAACTCTAATCCACATTTTAAAGTTGCTGACAGAGACATTTACAACACGTTGCCATACCCCTTCTCCTCTTGTAGACCTAGTCTTTTGTTACAGACTCATTATTTTAACTAAACTCATGCTGCCTTCCTGACCTACAAGGGTTGGCAGGCATATTATCTAGGATGAGATGCTATCCTAGGACAACTCTGCTATTGCTCAGCATTCCAGCTTCTTTTAACTTCTTAGCCTTATGAATTAGGAAGCATAATTTTCACATTTTGAGGACATGCAAAACAGAGTAAACATTTAAAAGGAGTTAACAGGAGCACGGGGCTGGGAGGAAGCCGCGTGGTAAGTTTTGTTCCTTTGTTTTTCAGAACCTAAACCAAGATTTTTAGGCAAGGAAGGTTAAGTGAGGCTTGATGAAATGGATGATTTGTAACTCCATAAATGATAAATCCATTTGCTTTAAAAGGCAAGGATTAAGGTTAGCAAGTGACAGTGTACTCGCCTTCTACAGAACTTATAAAAACCAGGAGGTTAAAAACACAGAAATGAAGAGTTGAAGATCTCAAAAATCACACCCTGACGTAGTGGTAAACAAAATGCAACTACAAAAAAGCATGTTTCAGTACTGCATAACGACCTTAAGTATCAGCTCAGGGATCTTTTTATTAATAAAAATGTTATCTTGACTCCACTGTTTTCTTTAAAGAGATACTGCTACATGAGAGCTATTACAAGTTATAAACATATTTATCAGTCAAGAGATGTTCTAGTGCAAACTTCATTGCTATTTATTGATTTTTTTTTTCCATGTGGCTCTACAGGAGTTTCTACCGTTGTAAGTAAGTGAATGTGTGAGAAGCTACCTTCAAAGAGACAACACATGCCTCCCAATGCGATTGTACGCAGCGTCTATGATATGAAAACCTTGATGAAAGAACATTATCGATTTTGCCCGAAGAGTTGAGGATGTTGTGAAACACCAATAAGAGTTTATCTGGACGGCAAGAGATGTATGCTGCCTTTTCCCTGCTTCCAAGTGCCTAATACATGTAAGGCATGGGCACGATGGGTTAGATGTTCACTGCGACGCTCTCTTTTACGGAGTACAGGCCACCTCCCGCCCCTTCCTTACCTTCATTCGGAAGAAGGTGATGCTGGTCAGCAAGTCCACCGTGGATTTCAAGTCTTGTAACCGCTCAGGACTGCTGGCTGGGAAATTGTTCTGCGGGCACAAAGAGGAAACCACGTTTGAAAGAGCTACTCACAGCCCGCACAAATAGCTGAGAAGAACAGGCACGTGCAGGTGAACTCCCTGGTCAGGACAACAGCACGTGCATGCTCTCTCCTGTACTCCGGGCACCAACCAGCACGGGATGGCGAGCACTGTAAACTGAAGGGGCAAGTGCGGCTCAACGCACCAGGCAGAAAGGACATTCCCAAAATGAAATGCTTATTTCCTCCTGGCACATGGAAACTAGCAAGCAGGACTTCGACAAGCATCCCAGAACAACAGGCCCATGAGCACAGCACGTGCCATGCCCAACACCTGACTGTAAGAGAATCACTTGCATCAGAGCTAGCTAGAAAGAACATCAGCTGTTTGGTGGGGACAATTAATTAGGAGCCCATTTATTGCAATCAAGACTCATCATTACAAATTAGAGCTAATCACACTTTACCACAGCGCGCATACTCTGCTGCCATTTTTGGCAGCCCAGGCTTGCATTTCGTGCAAGAATTAACTAATTTCTGCCTACCCATAAACAGTATTACCCCACTAGTTGTAGTTACGGGGCTCCCTGATGATAATCCTCAGATGTACAGGCAGCACTTCAAAGCACATCAAGAGAGCTTCCTTCTCTCGGAGCACAAACAAGATAAACTACAATTCAGTGTACATGCATTTCCTATAGTATGCTGCAGATACTACAAAGCATTGCTGGAAATCAGCTTTCTGGGGGCAGAGGGGAGGGGAACAGGGTCTTTCAAAACTTTTTTAAGTGGTAGTTGACTATATTGACTTCCAAGCCTTCCTCACTAACTGCAACGCAGACGTGGTCTGTGCTGGATCATGGAGCCCGAGGTGCGAGGTCACTAGGGTTGTGCCTGCAGCTCCATCCCAAACTACATTATAACAGACCGCAGATTTTGTTCTCTGCACCCTGCCCTGCTGTGGGGACCATGGAGCGGCTGGTTTCACACTGTGAACTGCTGGATGTGCTGCAACCGCTGGTTTTGCTCAGGCTGAACACATGCATTGCCCTTGCTAAGTCAAGTCTCTGATGCATCCAAGGCTCCCGATGCACATTACACTTAAGATGTGATTAACCAGTTAATGACATGTTAAGTTGTGAGCCAGCTACACAGTAAAGCAATTAATGGCTTCATAAAACAGAGAACAAGCCACAAAGCTGTTCCACAAAAAATGTGCAGTAACTTTATGACTGGTTCCTAACATGCCATTAACTGAATGTGTGGCCAGATGCATGCATCAGATCCCATTGCACCTTTACTTGCATGTCTGACAGGGGTCCTACTCTACTATCCTGAACAAGAAAAGTGCCTAACACCATGCTTAAGGGCTATCTGGGACAAAAAATCATAAGCGATCTAGGGCCATCAAATGACAAGCTCCACCGATGCCCCAACTGCAGTTAACAATGGCTATTCTATGCAGGTGCCTACAAGGGGAAAGGACAAGATTTCCAGCTAAACACAGAGCAAGAAGAAGTGAAGTGGATTTAAAAGGGAGGTTTCTTTGAGCAGCAGAGGCAACCATTACTGTACACACGACCTGTCTGAGGGGTTGCAGGGGTCTGAGCCTGCAAACACGTCTTACCGACCAAGGGCAAAGGATGCGGCTCAGGCTCCGGTCAGACCTGCAGCTGGGTTCACTCACAGACTTGTACCCTGTCACAGGAGGCTGCAGCACTAAGCTGCTCTCCTGTGGTAGGTACGTCGTTCAGACTCCAGCTATGGGCTCCTGCTGGCATTCAACTCAAAGGCACTAACTCGGGATGACAGCTTGTCACACAAGGAGCAAAGGTGGACATAGTTCTGAATCTCAAACTACTCTGGAAAAACTTAAGGGAGCTAAAATGCCAGAAAAGGGATGGTTTGCTTTTTAACCAAAAGGAAAAGAGTGGGCGCCCATGCTTCCAGAAGTCAGGACAACTGTCTAAAATAGCGACACGTGCTAGAGAAAAACCCAGGCTCTGAACTCTTCCCGTCCCCTCCCTGAGCAGCCAAAAGTACTCCACTTACCCTATACGTAGAGAGGTCAATCCGAAGAGAGTTGTGCAGCTGGTCCAGAAGTTTAACAAATCTCTCTTTCTGTTGAGCAGAGAAGAAAAGTAATAAAGTGTTATGCTCCATCTGAAAATTAGATCCAATGAACACTTAAAATAACCAGCACAATGCCAGAGAATTAGTGTTGGGTCACAGGAGCGTGGGAGGAAGAGCGATGGATATATTCTATCGCACAACCTTGCAAAGAAAACAATATTTTTCTAAAGAGTCCTGAAGTCACTGCTGCACGGGCCCCAGGAATAATCCCAGGATGACATTAGGAAGGGTGGAAAAATCCCCCTTCATCCCTTTGGAGACAGACGTACCATTCAACAGCCAGACTGAAAGACCAGAATGAGTTCACTATTCCCAAGACTGGACAAAGAATGACAACATTTAGGAGAGCAGCGTACTCCAAGACAAAGCAACACACACAGAAGCACCCGATTCACAGCAGTGACACAAGACCCCACTCGTGTCATTTAGGCATTACAATTATACTCCAAGGCTCTCCACCTCCACCTTGCTCGTGTTGGCACTGGACCTATGACCCAGTCCTGAAACCTTGTTCCGGGCCAGCACAGGTTTTCTTTAGTCCGACCACAACTTCTTCCATTCGATAATAAGCAAATTTCATTGATACGCAGGGATAGCAGATGAGATTAATGCGAGTGAAGCAAGCAAAATGCCTACACACTTATACTTATTTACCAGTCTCTGTGCTCCATGCTGAGTTCAAATCTGTGCTGGGTTCATTCGTTACTGCACTCTCTCCCACTCAGCCACGTGGGACAGAGCATATAGTAGAGCCTGGGCTATACCAAAGGCTACTCTGCTAGTCCTCAAAGTCCCAAAGGGTGCTGCACATCACAGTGAAAACAACTGAATGGGAGGGGGAGTGGGGTCTGGACAGTTTAATTCATGTCTTACTAAACCAGTGCAAAGCTCGAGTGGAAACTGAGTTATACAAGCGCCAAGCATGGGACTGGAAAAAAAAAGCTGTTTTGTTTTTCAACCCGAGTTCTGAAACCGTTCTTTCACGCGGTGTATATCATCAACAGCATAAGCACACCGAGTTTAATATAATGTGCTCATTTCCATACCATCTGGGCTCTGGTGCTATTGGAACAGAGTGCCACCATCACAGTGCTTTACACTGATTAATATCCAACATACACGAGTAAGATGACAACGACTGTTTTCCAGCTTCATGAATATGCATTCCCTGGCTCAAAACAGCTCTTGGACACAATGCTCCTTAACCAGGACGAGCGATTTATTGGAAGTCAGATGCCAACGAAAAAAACAAGTAAATCAAGTGAGTTTGGCTATAACTGCAGCGTAGAACAGCTACCATTGAAACATACCCCGAAGTTGGAGGCTGAGAAGCGGTCAGAAGCAGACACGTTGGTGGAGGCAGTCGTGTGCGCGTAGTACGCGTTGATATTGGCCAGTAAGGTGCTCATCACAGCCGGCACGCCAGGGCACATGTACTTGGAGGAGAGACATGCAAAATGCCTGGACAGACACAGATAAAAGACACAAGTAAGGGTCGACTCAATCAATCTGTGATTCCACGGATTTCGGGAATCCAACTTGAAAAACTTAATAAAAATAAAATGCTGGCTCCCCAGCGGGAGGCACTGGTCTTCACTGCCGCTGCGGCCCAGCCCCGCAGCCCGCCCAGGGGGGCACAGTGCCAGCTGGCAGGGCGGCATGAAGGGCGGTAGACAAGATGGCAGCCATCCCCTTGTCCCTCCTCCCCCCGCCAGGGCCTCTCCACCAATCAGCACCAGGGGGAGGGGCCACTGAGCACATCCAGGAAATATCCACGGAATTCGCGATTTATGCCGCGACCAACCCATGAAAATTATTTAGTTTCTCCATGATTTACGCAGCCCCTCCAAGCGAGGCTTACAGCTTACAAGGTTATTGCTGGGCCCCAGGGACAGGGCAACCCGTAACAGAAGCAGTGCATGCCTCTAAGGACCACAGCGATTGTGGCTATACAGTTCATCCAGAATTTTACCTATACAGGGGGATTTTACACTAAATAGCATAGGGGAACCTCCTTCTATACTAAGCCTTTCTGCAAAAATACCATATTTACCTAAATCCAAGATGACCCTGAATTTAAGACTAACCCCCCAAAATTAGATTCTATAACATGTATGATTGTTATAATTTTCCAAGTATAGAATCCAACTATTGGAAGATCATCTTTAATTAATCTTCCCCCCTTCCTTCTCCCCCACCACTGCTGCAGCATGGAAAGCAGTGGCAGGGAAGAAGCCAGCGGGGCTTGCCCCCTTGCACCTTGTCCCCACCCCTTCCCCCCTCCCTGTGCCTCTGCAACCTCTCACCCCCCTTCCCTCCCTTAAGCTGCTCCGCTGCTGCTTACCCTTGCTCTGGCTGCAGCCCCGCTCCAGCCTTTGGTGTGGGGAGACAGGGCAGGGGGCAAGAGGCAGGGGTGGGGGGCAAGCAGGGGAGCAAAGGCTGCAGGGAGGAGGTAGAGGCAGCAGCTGTAGCTCCAGTTCCAACCCCGGATCAGGGCTGGAGGCACAGCAGCTGCCATCCCCACCCCAATCACCTCATACTCAAATCCAAGATGAGGGGTGTCCCCCCACCATATTAAGGGGGAGGAGGGTCATCTTGAATTCAAGTAAATATGGTACTTGAACAGATGACAACAAAATAAATCCTTCCAGCTAAAGAAGAGCCTCTCAACTCGGCAGTGTATTGCCAGCAATCTGAACCCAAGATTATCCCCTTGCTCCAGGGCACAATTCTGGGAAGCAATATCCGATAGAAAGAAACTCCACTGTTCCCCCCGATGGCTGGCAGCACCTTCCTAAGCGACAAGCCAGCAGGAAGTGCAAGGCCCTCTCCCAAGCGCAGCAGGATCTGTATCCCAGTATCTTTGTGCTGTACAGATCACTCTCTCCTTTAATTCCTTGGGGCTAATCCTGCCATCCTGCAGGAAGTGCCTGGTCTCATTTGCATTTTCTCATTTAATTGCTCTCATGAATGTGCAAGGAAACCTCCTGCAGGAAATCCGAATGCTATTCCAGCAGCATTTGGGCTGGCGGAGTGATTAAACAATCAAAGAAAATCTGTTATAAATAAGGGAAATCATTGCTTAAGGCGGACAATATTTTGCATGACAAAAAAGGCTAATTCCAACAAATAGAGAAAGACACTGAAAAGTTGGGCAATGTTTCAAGTTCGCTTGTGCAAGAAGCTTCCTGGAACTTGCGAGCTGAACTCCAAAGAGCTTCCTTAAGCAGAAAGCAGATCCTCGCCCTCGCCCTCCCCAGGGAACAGCATCACTAACTCCCATATTACCTGCTTTATAGATGCCCACTCTCCTTCGCTGAGAGCTTTACAGGGAATACTTAAAAAAAACGCCAGTAAACAAATGCCACAGCATGAGCTATCAGGCTGTCAGGCAGCTTAGACGCTTGGATGCCACAGCTTGAAAACCTAGACAGACACACCACATAATCACCTGCCTCGCTTCATCTGGGCCCTTCGCAGGTGCGTTTATTGAAGAATCCCCCCCCCTCACCCCTTAAACTATTTCCACTCTTCCTAAAAAATAAAATAAATACATGAAACCCAAAAGCAGTCCCTGGAGAGATGCTGTCTGGGCTTGATGCGAATTTCTGTCGCTTCTCAAGAAGCAGCACAACTTATGAAATGCAGACGCTCCCACTAATCCTTGGATATCACACACCAGCAACGAGCACCCGTGACCTGCCCAGTGCCTCTCTCATGTCAGTAATTCCCTTCTGCTTTGGTTTTTGAGGCGTGGCTGACAGCGAAGATATCTGCATGGAGATTACATTCCCTTCAAGGGCTTCGGGAAGCCCCAGAAATGAAACTCCAACTTCAAAGGTGAATTTCTTCAAGCTAATCTGCCTCTTTCAATATTTCACTAAAAACAGAAAGCAAATGCAGTACAATAGGTTCCCTGCTGGAAAAAAATGAGTTCATTACAAACCCCCGGCAGAGTTTAGGAGCTAGGGAAGGCCTTCAGCCAGACAGGACCGAACAGGACAACCCAGGTTGTCTCCCGTGTCAAACCCTCCTACGTAAACTGCTCGTCCTGGTTCTCGGCTCTGTCCTGGCCAGGCACAACCTTGCAGGAGTTTCTCATGGCAGTGACAGAGCAGAGGTGTTAAGTCTGAGTCACAAATGCTTTCACTCCCCACGGTCTCCTCTCACTCCCCAGGCATTTTCATTTGGGTGAGTGGGCAAGCTGAACACCTCCCTGTGCAATGACCAGGAAAAGTGGACATCTTGCAGCAGTGATTCACTGATGGGAATCAAGTTCATGCTTATCTACATCAACAGCACACATACAGCTGTTCAGATTAAAGCCCCAGTGGAAAGGGCTGTCTACTAGTTATGGTTCTCCTGGAGGTCCTCGCACATTGATTTCAAGCCTTTGAGGAAGATGATGGAGAGAGAGAGAGAGAGAGAGAGAGAGAGAGAGAGAGAGAGAGAGAGAGACTGCCCTTCCTACACACAAGAATCCCAAAATGTAACAGCCAGTGGGGAAATCTTGAGCCAGGACAGTCAGCAATACTGAATAACCAACAGAGGAGGAACTCTTGAACTGAATCATTGGGTTGGAAGGATTTTCAGCGGCTTTCTAGTCCAAAACCCAGAGAGTCCCTGCCACCCCAGGTGGGGAACAGGTCCCCACTTCACATGCGAGGTAGCCAGGGTCTTATCTACTAGGCCCAGGAGAAGAAATCAGTTAGTGAGCACAGAAGTTCAAGATTAAGGAGATGTGAACGGGATCTTACGTCATAGCCTGGTATATCGACTCTATGCCGTAACGCATTGCAAATTCATCCACTATCTCTTGGGCTGTCTCATCAAAGTACACCTTCCAGGCATCATCTCCTTTGGCATCAGGTATCTTCACCACTCCATTCCCCTGGATATCAGTGAGATGGTGGAAAAGGTTCTGAAATGCAAACATAAATGAACTTCAGCTTTAAGATTTCCAAAAATGCAGAGTTGACTGGCTTGGAACCATCCTAGAGAAAAAGTTTATAACACGCATCCTCTATAATACATCTTTATTTTATTATATTTTATTTTATTTTTTTTGCTCGACTCAGTTTTCTTCCCAAGCATCCTTGACAGGATCCCTTCACTGTCATGCCCGTCACTCTCAGAGCAAGGAGCAGGTAAGTGATGCAAAAGAAGAATTTTCTTGCACCAGTGCAGTCTCAAACTCTTTGGTCTCTTCAAACATATACATCGGGGCGAGGATAAAAATGGACAAGTCTGATAAACTAGCAGAGGTAACAGGTTTGTTTGTGTATTTGTTGTTGACCAACCCTGTGATGATTTTAATCTTAAAAAGGGAATGATTTCTAAGACGACAATCGCCCATCCATGCCTCCTAACCTCATCCAGCCACACCGGGAAGGTTTCTTTGCACAGCTGGAGTGCAGGAACCAGCACACGCTCAGTTCTTCTGAGCAGTTCTTCAATTCACCTCTCATCCAGACACAGAAGTCTTCAGGGACAGTCACTTCCTTGGTACGTGAAGCAAGTGACGTAAAAAAATCTTATGATTTAATTACGAGTCACAGACCTTTCAGCTTTAACCAATGATTTATCTTGATCTAATCACTTTATGTGTAAATCATCTCCTGTTTTGTCTGTGATCCCCAGAATCAGGGAATGGAAGAGAGGAAATGATTAAAAGCAGCAGCCTTGGAAAAGTGAAGAACAGGATGACCTACCGCATTCAGCAGGCAAGGCGCTGTCAATGAACGAAAAAGCCTAACACCCAAGGGTATGATCCTACCACCCGCTCAGCAGCCCATTGAAGTCGGATGGTTCATCTCACATCCTTGTCCTGCCATGGCTAAACGATTAATAGGTGGGGCCAGAAAACACTATGAAAACACATTATCTGATCTCTTAATGTGTCAGGGCTTCATTAAGTGCACCTTATTTCTTATTTGAACTCATCTAGCTTCAGCTTCCAGCCACTGCACCTTGACCTGCAAGACTGAGGGACCCGTGAAATTTGGGTCCCCTTCACCGTCTCTTTGACAGGCTAAATAGACGGAGCTCCTTGAGACTCTTGCTACATATTGTATTATCGTTCAGTCACTCTCATGACTTTTCTCCAAAAATTCATAGAGTTGGCCACTTTTTCCTGTATCAACACAAACCACGGACTTTACATCCATGGACACTGAATATCCTCCGATCTCGAGGCGGCCCCTAGCCATACATCAGTGCAGCAGTGTGGGGCAAGCTTTAAACAGCCAGAGCCTGCATGGCACCTGGGGGCTTCGCTTCCAAGGACACAACGCTGAAGACATTCAAGAAGAAAATTTAGTTGCAAATCACCTTACGTGCCACATACGACCCATCACATGGGCACAGTTTTTCTGGCTTCTGAAAGCAGGTCACGCTCAGTACATCTTGATATCCCTTAACATGCTTATAGTTACAGCTGGACAGATTAAAGTTTGTACATAAAAGCACCCAGGCTTCACATAATGCAGGCTGAGGCACAGCAAAAAGCAAGACCCTGACAGAGCGTTTAGAGATGAATCTGTGGCACTCTTTGGCCGGCACATTTGTTGCTACTCTGCATAAAAATCCCAGGGAAAGAAAAATGTATAGAATCAAAGAATCACAGAAAATGAGGGAGCTCAGGAGGTCACATCTATCCAAGCCCTGCTCCAAGCAGGACCAGCCCCAACCCCATCATCCCAGCCAAAGCTTCGTCTACCCGGGTCTTCAAAACCTCCAAGGATGGAGACTGCACCACCTCTCTGGGGAGCCTGGTCCAGTGTTTTACTACCCTCTGAGTGAGAGTTTTTCCTAATATCCAACCTCAACTTCCCTTGTTGCAACTTGGGCCCATTGCTCCTGGCCATGCCATCTGCCAGAACTAATTTTGCTCTACTTAATAAGACAGCATAGCAGTAATTTCCTCCTGCTTAAACTAGGAGAGGTAGAGCATTACTGACCCTATGGCTTAGCACAGCCATACGGGATCACGTGGAAGGAGAAGCGGCGGTGCGCTAGTCCTCCTTCCACCGGGAGAAGTGCGATGCTGTCATCCAGCTCCGGCATACTTACTTCATGAAGGCAGGTGTACTGAACGTGATATGGGGCCACCTTCTCTTCTCCTTTTATCTCCACGCTGATTTGCAACCGGATAGCACCAGACACCGCAGATTTATCCGTTCTTTTCTCTAGAAGGAAAAACAAGCAGCAATTAAAGATATATTTTACTAGACATGGAAGCCAGCCATTGCAACGATAGCATGACAACCTGCTGAAAGAAACAACACACCTGAAAATTAAGGCTGAATGTGAAGCCAGCTACATGCTTTAAAACCCCTTGAATACAACATTTTAAATATAAAATGATATGCAAAGCTGCATTTGCCAAGTGGGCACAAGGGTTGGGATGCGTTTGCACTGCAGCACACACCAGTGGCAGACCCCTGTGCAAACATCAGGAGCGCACAACTCATCTCACAACCACCCCGCAAAGCCCAGCCTCCAGCCACGCTGGCACAGCAGAGTCGCTCCGCTACCACGCAGGAAGTCAGAGCAGGACAGGCAGGGAAGGAGCAGATCCCCTTCCTTTTCAAGTCTGCAGGTCTGACGGTGAATGCATGCAACGAGCAAAGAGCCGGGGAGCTCCAGGTTAACGGGAGAGCGGTGGGTAGATCCAGGGGTAACGAAAGCCAAGGTGTCAGCTGAAAGCCAAGTGCATCCAAGCCCACATAAACGTGTGGCCTGTGGGGGCTACACATCCCGACACAGGATCCGGTGGTGGTTGCGTAAAGAAGTCCTTTTGCATTGCAACCTCACAGACGATACCTCTGTACTCGAGAGGAGGTCTACTGCATAGCGCCCGAGCACAGGCCTGGAAAGTACCTCCTGCCTTGGATCCAATTCCCTGCCATCAGGCATCGCATGATAAAACCCCATCTACAGGCAACCACGTCGCGCTACCCCGTCGCAAATGCAATATTCTGTTCTCCAGCTATCGAGCTCCCCATAAAACAAGTTACGTTTTGCCCCCGGTACTCGTACGGAGATGCTGTCCCAGAACCTCGCCGTTCTGACATTCAGAAATCCCCTCCTAAAAACCAACCTACATGTAGTCCAGACCAGTTCACACCCATTTGGCTTTGTATTAATGCTCTCCATTCACTTCAGCAGCTCTTTCACCCCTGATATTTAAACCCTTGGCATATCATAAATAATAATAACCACACACACACACTAACAAGCACAGATCTTCTAATCTCTCCTGGTAAAATAGTCTCTCTCTTTTCCAGATGACCCATGTAGCCCATCTCTGCACCCAGTCCAGTCAGGATTGATCCTTTCTTGAGCGCAGGTGGTCTGAATCGTACGGCACGTTCCAGGTGAGGTCCTACCAGGAGCATTAATACTTCTCTAGCTCTGTTGGACATATAGCTCCCTAAGCAACCTAAAATTGCATGCACCTTTTTCTCAGTAGCATTACATCGGTGGCTCTCAATTATCCTATAATTGAATAATACACCCTTGGTCGTTCTGCTGCCCTGTTATTTCCAAATATGTCCATCATCTTATAGCAGGAATCGTTTCCAAGAACCTATTATTATGCTATGAATTTTCTCTCTACTGTAAGTCCTCAAGGTCATCTAGTTCTTCCTGGACAATATTCTGGCTCTCCTCCATATTATCAGTGCCTCCCAACTTTACGTCCACAGAAAATGTTTGTAAGCACACTCCCACTCCTTCCTCTTGCACCACTAATGAAGACTTGTTAGATGTTCAAAGCCTGGGGAACTCCAATGGTAGCTTTGTTTTAGCACAGGTTCATAGAAATGTTATAGAAATGGGGCTGGAAGGGGCCTCGGGGAGGTCATTTAGTGCAACCCCTGCCTGAGGCAGGATGGTCCCTATCCAAACCATCCTATGCAAATCCACAATCTAACCTCTTAGTGAAACTACCATCAAGCCTGACGCAACACAAGACATCGCACCCAAACAGGCCGCGGGTAAGGGAGGGGACCACGAGAGCCAGCTACCTACTTCTGTAAACATGTTGTTAATATACGTTTCGGGGATGCCAGGTCGAGGGTCCCACCCCTCTACCGAGGGAGACGACAACTTGCACGGCCCGTACGAATGTGACTGGGGGTAAAATGCCTTCCCGCTGCCAAAGCAGCGCTGGTTTGACCCCGAGCAGAGGAGCAAGACCTTCTAGCCAGAAACCTCGAGGTTTAAAGCCCTGGCAGACCATCCCCTACCAGTGACAGTCCAACCTCTTCTTGGACACCTCCAGCGATGGAGAGCCCCCAAATTCCCCGGGCGTCTAAGTCTACTGCCTCCCCGCGCTAAGAGCAAGAAGTACTTCCTGATCTCCAGCCTAAACCTACTTGGCCGCAACTTCAAGCTGTCGGTTCCCGTTATCCTGTTTCAGCCATCACCCCTCTGGCATCCCGTCTCCAGCCATGACCAATTCCTAGCATTTCACAGGAAGGTGGAAAACTGCACAGAAAACATCCTGCAATTGCCCAAGGAGCAAAAAAACCAAAACCCCAAACCAACCCTCCTTCCCAGCCCCTGCTCCTACAGAGCTTCACCCAGTCATCTGAAGCATGTGATTTTATTATAGTTACTGTCTTAATGTAGGGCGGCAAGTGCTTTGAGTAACGCAGCCCCACGTCGAGGGACGGGGAACTCGTGGATTCACGTAACTCCGTGGATTCAGGCAAACAAGCTCTATGCTGCTACGCCACTGGCACCGCTCCAGTACTAGAGCCGAGAAAGGGAAGGATGAAGTGTTCCCGACTACAAATTAGCGGAGCATCAGACATACTGGCTGGCAAGCTAGCCCATCCCAAGCGCAGACACACGCCCAGAGCTTTGCGACAGAACCGCTGTGTCTGACGGAGGCTTTTCTCTCCCTCAAAACAAAGCAGGATCGTTCCTCCAATACTGCTGCACAAGCAAAAGACTAAAATTAAGCAAGGCTAAAATTAGAGATGTCTTTAAATGCTTAAGCATGGAAGCACGTCGTGCTCGTGGGCGAGGGCATCGCTCCCAAGTCACTGCCATCTTCGTCGCTGTCATGAAGCTGGAGGTAACATACCCCCGCTCGAGTCTTCCAGGCTGCAAACGGGCTCCAAACGAGCAGGGTGACCCAGAGCAGTTGCCCGCTTTTTGCAGACCCAATGCAAAGTCCGCTCTGGCCTCAGCAACCCATCACCCAGACCTGTCTGCATCTCCAGGCTGGACCAGGCAAGGACCAAAGCATCCTCCCCACGCTGGCATTGCTCAGGCCGCGAAGCGCGAGGTGCCGTTGTAGATTCCCAACATTGACAGCGGAGCGGCCGCAATCCCCTCCAACTCCTCTTCTGTCAGAGCCCATTAGGAGCGGCTTTCACACCGACTTATGTAACCGAACAAACCGTTTCATTTCTCTCCACCCCCGCAGATTGTTCTGGCGTGAACCTTTCTCCCCATCCTGCTCGATTAATTGACCGTTAAAATGAGGGCAAGTGAAAGTCTGCAGCGTCCGGGCTGCGGGCAGCTTTCGGTCAGCGCCTGCGTCTTCTCTGCCAGCGTTTCCTGCCGTTCTCGACAGGCTACATGGGAAACTGGAAGCTGACATCTCTACCAGGTTACCGACTCCTCAAAGCTTTGCTTTACGACATCCGCCCTTGTGCAAGTGGTCCCTTCTCAAGGTTGCCCGAGTCCTTGCGCGAGCCTTAAAGATTCCCTGCTTCCTTTTGGCTTGGGAGCAGATGCTCGTTTATCAGCTGCAGAGATGGAGAGCCTGCGTTTAGTCACGACACGGGTCCAGCCGGCTGGGATGCACCTGCCTCCTGCTGCTGCTCCTGGGATTGCAAAGGAGCTCGCTCCTCCGAGACAAACAAATCAGCTCGTTCCAGCCACAGCTACTCAGATCGGGATGGAAATGCACCCACTTTGCTTACAGGCCAAGGACAATTCTATAAATGACTGAAGTTTTTGGTTTTGGGATGAATCCCAAGAGATGACCGACAGGCCAAAGGCCACGTTAGCCCATGCCCCAGGTATTCTGCCTGCCCCCATGCTCAGCCACGTGAAAACCTCTCACCTGCAAGTGCATCACCTCCACAACAGGAGAGAGGAATGGGTCTAGGGTGAGGAATCGCACCGACATCTCTCACAAAGCTATAAAGAACAGTGATTAACTCGGGCGCGCAGGGGCAACCCAGAAGAAAACTTCAACCAAGAGGAGAGTCCCAGGGATTGCCCCTCCCTCACCTGCAAAGCCAAGTAACCAGCTGTTCCTCCCACGGCCTCTCCGGAGACCCGGCTCCCACACTGGGTGCCTTGAGAGCTGGCAGCACCAGCATAACAGAGATTGCGGATCGCCTCGGCTGTCTCCAAGCTCCGGGTTCAGTCGAGCAAGCCAGAGAGCAGACGGGGGTGGTATGAAGCAATGAGGGATGCCAGAGGCCCAGCAACCTCCCACTGCACCCCCCGGTTGGAGGATGCTGCCACCGCTTCCATCCCACTGAAAACACGACAAAAGTACTGATCTGACCAAACCAACAGGATGCCTGGGGCACGAGCTCAAAACAGGCTGCAAGGCCACCCGTCAGGGGCCATCACACCTCCCCGGGGTCCCCACGCTGGGCCACCTGCCACGAGGCTGGTGAAACACAGCCTGCTTCGCCTTTCCTTCCAGGATAAAGCCAGTGGTGGAGCATCCGTGCCCCGGCATGCAACACGCCTCCGCGCTCCGCAGAGCTGCACTCTCCATAGGGCCCCACTGCCATACAAGAGTGGGACCAGCGAGGGGTAGCTAGCTGCAATCATGGGGAGGGCTGCAATTCTCTCCATGGCAGTGTTGCCCTGCAGCTGAAAAGTTGCCTGTGCAACCATCGATGGAAGAAACAAAAAAGGCTGCTATCCTCCTTAAGTTACTATCATGCCTGCTGATTCAGCATTGCACAGCTGCTTATCGCTCCTCCCTACGCGGTGTGATCTCCTCTCAATGAACTGGACAAAGAAACGGCCTGATGCCATGCCCTCGCACGTCCTGGTACATCATGGAGCGCTAGTGGCAGCATACGAACAAGCACGCATCGGACGGGCGGGAAGCTCTGCAGAATGGGTCGAGTCCCCCACACCCTTTCCTGCATTGCTCCCTGCAGCAGACACTGGTCTCCAGGACTTCACAATGCAAGTGAAGAGAGACAGCTTTGCCTTTATGGTGCAACACGGGATTTTTCCACTGGAGAACATGCAACCCCACAACCCCCTACTAAACAGAGCCCTCCTCACGCACGGGCACACCCACTCTGCAAACTACACCGGAGACTCCGGTGAAGAGCTCTCTGATTTTGAACGGACCCGGAGACTGCTGGAAAGCTACTCACCCAGATTGTACCACACGTCCATCTCTCCGCTCAGCGTGCGCACCTCGATGATGGTCTGCCCCAGGAAGTCATCCGACTCGCGTTTCAGCCTCTGCTTGACCCGGGACTTGATGTCGTCGTCCTCATCCCAGACCCGCACTTTGATGCGATCTGAAGAGTTATGGCACTCGCTGGGGACAAGACAGGAGCAATCAGATGAGGAGCCAGACACAGTATCCAAAGAGCAACACAACACAACAGGCAAGTCAAGGGGATAATTCCCTTTCTATTCGTCTGATAGAAACTTATTCACACTGGCAGACGATGGGGAAAGGGTGCGCGATGCTCACAATGTTTCGTGCCCAACTGGAGAACTTTTTAATGTTCTACTACAATTTAACCATAGACATAGGGGCCTTGGCTCGTGCCAGGGTTGCTAGCAGGGACTGCACGTGGGCTGGCAACGTGGTTACAAGCAGCAATTCAGAGGCCGAGACACAAGTTGAGCAGGACCCCAACTGGGACCAGGGCTCCGGCTCCCGTCTGTTAAAGCCTCGTCACACGCCCTGCTCCTCTTGCTCAGGAGCTGCCCAAACCCCTGCAAAGCCACCTCGTGCTCTCCTTCCAATCCCTGCTGTGCCGGGTGCCTGCAAGAACTGCAGCAAGGGTTCAGTTTCCCAGCAGGCTGAGCCCCCCGGCCACCAAAGTGCCCAAGGTTTCCTGGGACTCTGCCATCGGTTCGTACCCCTCGCTGGTCCCAAACTACAAGCCCCGCAGGGCAGGCGCTCTTCATCGCACAGCGCCTAGTGCAAGGAGATACAGGTCCATGATGCGCTGTGGCAAGGCAAACAATTAAAAATAGCTCAAGCAGAGGCAATTAGCTTAGTTTTGAGACTTTCATGTCACCAGAAAAATAACAGTGTATTAATGTACAAAGCAGAGCAATCAGATAGATGTTATCGTGCTGCCTGTGTGTGGGAGGCCGGGGTGGGATACAGTAGATCTAATGAAGCCAGTATTTAATTATTAGAGTTGAGTACGTCTATTATTCAGCTCCTACCAAGAGCTACGCCGTACGGCAGGCGGGTCACCGCAGACATCTCCTCTGAAAACGACTCGGGGACGGTCAGGGCCCCGCGGGGGCAGAAGTCTTGCCTATCCTAACCCTGAGACAGGAAAGTGGCCTGCACAACAATTAAACGAAGGGAGGGACATAAAAGAGCTCTTGGTTGAGAAACCTTTCGAGATGAGCTCTCTCGTTACAAGAGCCTTGCTCATTTGTAGGACCCGTGACATGACCCCGCAATCCGACTGCTCTCGCAGTTAAATATGAAAACATGGCAACTCTTGCTGAAGGCCTCTTTTCGAGGCTGTTTAAAGATGCTGCATCTGTTGCTAGGCAACAAGGCACGAACGAAGAAATGGGTCAGACGAGATCTGCTAAGCCAGTCACTACGGCGTGGCAGTCACCGTGGCATTGACTCGCGGCCTACCCCGAATCCATCCGTCCCCCCGTTCCCATCCCCTGGCTTAGGGTGGGTTACGCAACACCTGTACAGCCCTGCAAACGGCATACGCGCACCCAGGAGCTAACGGGGAATTAAAACCGAGCACGGCAAAGATGTAACGGCAATTTTAGGTTGCTCGGTTTATTACTGTTCTGATAAAAAAGCCACAAGCCATAATTTTTTTTCCCCCCTCGATTGAAGCCAGGTCCCATTTGGATTGCAGAAAACACTGTCAATGCTCTTCTATTTTTATTTTTCCTTCAGCCCAAGCCTGGGCCTGTGTTTAGAAATGTCCGCTATAGAGATGTTACAGGTTCTTCCTCTGGTGTGCGACATTATCTGGGCACTGGGGAGGCCACATCTGGAGTCCTGTGTCCAGTTACAGAAAGGATGTGGTCACATTGGAGAGAGTCCAGCGGAGGTGAACACAAATGTTTGTGGGGCTGCGGGACAGGACTGGTGAGGAGAGGCTGGGGAAAATGGGCTGGTTGAGCCTGCAGAAGAGAAGACCAAGGGGGATTGAATAGCAGCCTTCACCTCCCTGTCGGGGGGCTGCAAGGAGGATGGAGCTGGGCTGGTCTCAGTGGGGACAAATGACAGGACAAGGAGCAATGGGCTCAAGCTGCAGCAAGGCAAGTTGAGGTTGGACATTAGGAAAAAACTCTCACCAGGAGGGTGGTGAAGCACTGGACCAGGCTCCCCAGAGAAGTGGTGGAGTCTCCATCCTTGGAGGTGTTTAAGACCCAGATAGACAAACCTTGGCTGGGACGATGTAGTTGGGGCTGGTCCTGCTTGAAGCAGGGGGTTGGACTGGATGTGACCTCCTGAGCTCCCTTCCCACCCTGATTGTCTGTGATGTCTTATCTGGAGGCCTTAGAAGAAGCATCAAATGAAAGAGTCATCATAAAAGAAGTACTAGAACTGCAAATACCCTTGCATGGCCCACAGCCCTGGATATTCAAGGGTTTTTAGGTGACTACAGATGCCAACAGGTGGGAGCAGGATTTACCAAAGCACCTGCGAGCATGTTCAGAGCCGACTCCCACTGGAAACGCTGTTTGGGGCCAAGCCCCGTGTGAAACGGATTCTCAATCCTGGCCCCACGCTCCCGCTGCTCAGAGGTCCTGCCTTCATTTGGCAACTACTCAAGCTGCTCAGACCTAGCGTGACCCACTGGTGCCTTTTGAACATCCAACGTGTAGTGCCCCACTTTTCTGGAGCAACTAACGGCAGCACGTCTTCCCTCGGCTAGGATGCGACGCGGCTACGTGGGGAAGTGTCAGTGGCACCACTGGACCACCCGTCTCTGCTCCAACTAACTAACGTCTCTCAGAGGGAGAGTTGTGCAGCTTCCTGCACTTCACACATCCTCTGCTGCTTGTGCAAAGCAGAGCTCAGCTCCTGAGGCTAGGGAAGGCACCCAACAAACAGCCCAAGATATGGCTCGAGGCTACCGCGTTCACCTTTGCATCATCATAAGGAAGCGAGGGTGCAGATTTGCAATACAGCAGCCACTCTGCAATATCTACCCTACATTTAATACATGGTAAATGCAAGGTAACGTGCCCTACTCTCACTACGGGGTAAGTTACCTTGTACTCACCATTGCATAAGAGAGTGCACAGTCAGCTAGTACGGAGTGACTTATGTGCCAAATTTACACCCTTGCTGATCACGTGGCAAATTGTTTCTCCGTCCAAAACTGAAAGCCAGCATCACAATGCCTGCCACAGAAACCGCCGTGCTGGAACGGCCAAAACTTTGAGATTCAACCACGTTTCTGAAGGACAATGTTAGCTTTTGCAATTTAAACATCATAAACCCAATCCTAATAACATTTAATTAATATGTTCTACTGGCATCCAAGACCCTCTTCATGCAGAAGTAGCAGCTCATCTCTAAATACACTGTCCAGCCACTGAACACCTGCTAACAATTTGGTCACCACTGAGTTCGTCCCCTCTCCCCCCGCAACCACTCTATTTTATAGACTACATAAATTTGTTGAGGTTTTTTTATTAGTGGCAGATGTGAAATAACATATCGATTGTATGATTGAATTAAAAGAAAAAGTCAATAAAAAGTGTCTACAAAAACCCAGACAGGGGAAAACATTCAATGAGAGAAGAGAAAAAGCAACCACTGGAACAGGTTGCCTAAAGAGGTGGTGCAGTCTCCATCCTTGGAGGTTTTGAAGATTTCGCTAGACAAAGCCTTAGCTGGGATGAAGTATTTGGGGATGGCCCTGCTTGGAGCAGGGATTGGACTGGATGTGACCTCCTGAGCTCCCTGCCACCCTCATTTTCTATGATCCTAACACTGCTTCCTAAGGAAAAGCTCTCTAGCTGGTGGGACGGTAAGACACTCCATCAGGTAGCAGTAGCAACAATCGCATTTGGTTCGTTTTCCTGTAACCATTAAGCCCCTGACTGAGCATCTAACATGACTAACAGACAAACTCTAAACTGCAAATAGAGTCAAGCAAAACGAAGCCATAAAACCAACGCTGGAGCCAAGTGGGATGCTAACATCATTTTGCAGAACTGCTGCCACACGTACGTTGCAGCACCCTATGCATTTGGCGGCTCACAAATGACTGCAAAGTGACTCACAATTGAGATTAAAGGCAGAAGCTTGCAGAGCACAAGATTCAAGATCTCTTTCAGTTGGTCCAGGAGGCTTTGGTTCTGCCCGAGTTTGCAGGGACAACTGCAGTGCTTTTACCTTTGGGTGGCCAAAATCAGAACAGGGATGTCATGATGTCCCCCCGGACAATCCCCCCAGGAAAGGTGACACACACAAGCTAACCGCACTGAAAGGCAGGGTAGCTGTAGCGTGCAACTCTACCTTGTATTGGACTTGCTAGCAAGTTGCTCAGAAATCAGCTAAACCCCAACCTTCAAATCAAAAGCCCGACAAATGAAGAAAATGCTTATCATAGATTCATAGATGTTAGGGTCGGAAGGGACCTCAATAGACCATCGAGTCCCACCCCCTGCATAGGCAGGAAAGCGTGCTGGGTCTAGATGACACCAGCCAGATGGGTATCCAACCGATGTTAGGGTTGGAAGGGACCTCAATAGATCATCGAGTCCGCCCCCTGCATAGGCAGGGAAGAGTGCTGGGGCTAGATGACCCCAGCTAGATGCTTATCTAACCTCCTCTTGAAGACCCCCAGGGTAGGGGAGAGCACCACCTCCCTTGGGAGCCCGTTCCAGACCTTGGCCACTCGAACTGTGAAGAAGTTCTTCCTAATGTCCAATCTAAATCTGCTCTCTGCTAGCTTGTGGCCATTATTTCTTGTACCCCCTGGGGGCGCCTTGGTGAATAACTACTCACCAATTCCCTTCTGTGCCCCCGTGATGAACTTCTAGGCAGCCACAAGGTCGCCTCTCACCCTTCTCTTGCGGAGGCTGAATAGATCCAGGTTCTCTAGTCTCTCCTCGTAGGGCTTGGTCTGTAGGCCCTTAACCATACGAGTGGCCCTTCTCTGGACCCTCTCCAGGTTATCCGCATCCCTCTTGAAGTGCGGCGCCCAGAATTGCACGCAGTACTCCAACTGCGGTCTGACCAGCGCCCGATAGAGGGGAAGTATCACCTCCTTGGACCTATTCGTCATGCATCTGCTGATGCACGATAAAGTGCCATTGGCTTTTCTGATGGCTTCGTCACACTGCCGACTCATGTTCATCTCGGAGTCCACTAGGACTCCCAGATCCCTTTCCACTTCCGTGCCACCCAGCAGGTCATTCCCTAGGCTGTAGGTGTGCCGGACATTTTTCCTCCCTAGGTGCAGCACTTTGCATTTCTCCTTGTTGAACTGCATTCTGTTGTTTTCTGCCCACTTGTCCAACCTGTCCAGGTCTGCTTGCAGCTGTTCCCTGCCCTCCGGCGTGTCCACTTCTCCCCATAGCTTAGTGTCCTCTGCAAACTTGGACAGAGTACACTTCACTCCCTCTTCAAATTGCTGATGAAGACATTAAAGAGTATCGGTCCAAGGACCGAGTGCTGCAGGACCCCACTGCCCACACCCTTCCGGGTCGATACCGACCCATCCACTATCCTTTCTTTGTAATCTGAAGCTCAGTGATAGAGAATTAGGATCACTTTGGGCTCGAGACCCTACAAAACAGAGGAAGATGCAACCCCGGCTATGGAGAGCTGGCCATCTCCTAAACACAGGAGCCACCAAGCATGCATAGCAAACACGGGAGCCAGGGGGGAAGGACCAAAGAAACAGCAGTACTTTCACAGACTCAAACAGGGCAGCTAGATGTCTTTCAAATGTTTTTAAGTTAAAAAAAAAAAAAGCAAAAATAAATATCAGAAGTGCCTAGCAAGCATTTTGACAGCTGCCCTCCAGCAACAGCTTCCCTCAGGCATCGCAGTGCAAGGAGGGATTTGAAGGAGAACTGGTACTAGCTTTACTGTCTAGTCCAGAGACCATGTTGCAGACAGAGGCAGTGCAGAAGGAAGGGAGAAGTGCTTGCACGAGAAGCAAACGATGAAGACAGGCATTGCCGATGGAGCACAGGGGGTGTGGTGATGACAGAAATCAGAAAGGCAAATGAGCAAGAAAATGATCTTTGCAGCAGTTTTGAATGGCTCCGAGGGGCAGCGGCAGTTGTCCAGAGGATCGGAAAGTGAGCAGCTCCAGTGCGTCTCTCTCGACTAAGACGCAAGGTTTCTCAAAGACATTAGGGCTGGAAGGGACCTCGGAAGATCATCGATGAGGGCCTGGGCCAAAGTGGTGATGATGTGCACACAGTTAGGAAGAGCGCTAGAGGAAGAAGCAGGAGGGGTGGGACACAGCTTGGACCTGAAGCAGCAGGTCTCCGCATGGCAGAGGCCAACTAACTAGTCTAGATGTCAGCAATGATGGGGAGGGCAGAAAGGGAAGGCTACTGAGACATTTAAGCGATATTAGAAAGACACCCTGGAACACGGGACTGGCTGGAGACACCCCAGGCGAAGGGAAAGCTGGCTCTTCAGCAAGTCATCCTGGCAATTTGAACTGAGCAGGAGGATGTGGTCCCTGGAAAGGAGGTATATATAGAAGACAGAAGCATGAGGAGAGGAAGAGCATGCCTCAAACAGCGATGCTGAAGGAAAGACCAGAGAAGCAGACGACCTGGGGAAGGATTGCAGCGGCTCTGGGGTCCAGCCAGCATTTGCCGTCGCCTCCTGAGCAGCTGCTTATTCAACCAGAACCTAGAGAAACCCCCCGTTCGATCCGTGAAAGCAGATCCGCGGCGCGGAGGAGCAAGTGAGACCATGTGGCCGTTCCCCGCCCCCGCAACATGCTTATACAAGCGATTCTTGCAGCCTCCCAAAGTACGAGGGCAGAAGCAAATGGTCAGAATCACTTGAATCTTCAAGGACACGATCCCAGATCCCTCCCGGGCATTCGCTGCGTGGCATCCACCTCGCTGTTCAGATCCAGGCTACACATCGGTCACTGAGCCGGGAAAGCAAGTGCGATTTCACGGTACTGCCAGCTTCAGCGCGCGTAGCCCAGAGACCCGGGCACATGGGGATAAGCAGGAAAAAGCGAAAGGCTCCAGAGCCATCAAAGATGCAGCTGAACGACAGAGACCAGGCAGACATCAGAGCGCCGCTGACATTTCCAGATGCAATCGTCTCAGAAGGGGCTAACTCGGGAGAACAATCGCACGTAACTACAGAGCTTATTGAGAGACGCTGAGCGTGATAATAGCCCCGGCTGCTGAAAGGAAGATTAGGGAACTGAACGGAAGCTGTCGAGTGACACCACCGTCGTTAGCTACCCAGTAGTGCTGTTCCCAAAGGATTAGCATTAATGAACCGTATTATTTGTGGCTGCGTGCGTCCAAGTATAATATTGATTAGCTGCTGGAAGGAGGCACTGCATTTATTCTAACTCAGCTACCCTTCTGCACGGAGGGAACAAACACTCGTCGTACAAAGTGTCCAGCGACAATGTCATCTGTTCCAGACAGAATGATTTCACACCCATCATTCAGCCTCCACGGAAAACCTCTCTTCTACAGCAATGGTTCACTTCGCTTCGAGGCCAGGAAACACAGGGCAGCCAGGCTGAATAAGGGCCAGCTTCTAGAGAGCCCATCCCTAACGGGCATGAACTTCTCCCAGCCTGGGGTTGGCAGAATCGTAGGCCTGGGAGGACCTCAGGGGCTGTCCTGCTCAAATACAAGAGTGCTGCTCCCAAACCACCCCTGCCCAATGCTTATCCATCCTCTTCTTGGAGATTGCCCTGCTCCCCACGCAGACGGTGCGCCCCTGCCTCATTGCTCTAGCAGGGAGTTTTCCTGAGATCTAGTCTCAACCCACAATTTAAAGCATCTTGACAAGCCTCTTTCTTCTTACCTGCATACTTATCTCCCCTAACTTATGTTGGTGCTACTGTGGCTTATAGAGGTGAGTGTTTGGCCACAGCCCTTGCAAAAAGGAATTCACTGGGAAATTTGTATTTTCTCCTGGAGAGTTTTAAGCCAACGGATGTAATATGGAAGAGAACTAGAGCCCTGCCTCAGACTGCACTGGATGAAACAAAAACCCCACTTGTATTTGGATTGCAGAAGAGGCCCAAGGTCCCGGTCAGGCTTCCTTGTGGCAGGCACCGTGCACATAAAAAGGAAGTCCCCCCACCCCTAAAGATCTGCAGTCAAATGGATTGTGCAGAAAGGAGGAGAGCAATCCTTACAGGCCTTCTATTTCCATTAAAATACAACTTGCTAAATACCAATTTAAATTGCACAGGACTTTTACCTAGGAAAGATGTGAGCACGCTGAAGGATGCAAGTGCAATTCAGAAAGTCCATGACAGATCGGAAAGTTGGGCTGGAGTTAACAGGATGCAGTTCAATTTGGACAAAAGAGAGGTGCTGCATCTTGGGGAGAGTAATCAAAAACACAAAATACAAAACGAGGGACAGCTGGCTGACCCCAGGACTGGGGAGTCTCGGCAGATCACAGATTCAATAGGAGCCCGCAGCGTGATGCAGCTGCACACAAAGTGAATGCAGTTTTGGGCTGCACCCATCGAAGCAATCGGTGCATGACATGGGCCTCTCTGTTTGGCACTGGTTAGGCCTGCCCTGCATACTGGGTGCAGTTCCAGACTCCACATTTTAAAAAGGACGTGGGAGAGATGGAGAGGGTCCAGAGGTGGGTAACAAAGATGCTCAAGGGCTTGAAAGGCAAGTCATAAAAGGAGAGGCTGAAGGAGCAGGGCATGTTCAGCTTGTGGAAAAAGTGCTTAAAAGGGGCCATGAGAGCAGCCTGCAAACACTGGAAGGGCTGCCATAGAGAAGAGGGAAAGCACCTTTCCTCTCGCTGCAGAGAGAAGGATGCAGACCAATGGCTTGAAGTTGCAGCAAAGTAAATTTAGATTGGAGAACTGGAAAAACTACTTTACTGTGTGAATAGCGAAGCAGTGGAATAGATGATCTGAATAAAAGTTGAGGACTCTCCATCACCGGAGGCGTTCAAGGAGAGGTTTGAGAGCCACCGGTCAAGGATGATCCAGGTGTAGCAATGCCTATATTCTACCATGGGGATTTTCCAGGCTTCTGAGCTTTGTTGGTTGCTCCCGCCCCGGACTTTTTTCCTGCGATGTGTGTCATAGCATTTTTAAGCATCCCCAGAGGCATTAGGTGTTGGCTACAACTAAAGCTGGGGACTTCAACTGGGGGGCAATGATTCTCCTGCTGGAACCAAAGCCACAGGTTCCTGCTAGAGGGTCTTGCCCCTCTGCTCAGGATCAGACCAATTGCCATATCTGGGGTCAGGAAGGCATTTTACCCCATAGTCAGACTGGAAAGGACTGGGAGCGGGGAGGTTCGTCTTCCTCTGCACTGGGCGGCATGGCCCTTGACCCAGGACCTCTGGTGTGTATACTGACAACGTGTCACGACTGCTGCGGGTCCCCTGCTTTCCCCGTGGCAGATGAGGGTGTTAGGTCTACGTTGTGTCAAGGCCGAGGGTTGTCTTAGGTAGAGTTTAGGTTGTGGCTGTACAGGATGGTTTGCACAGGGCTGAGCCTGCCTCAGGCAGAGGCTGGACCTCTGCGGCTCCCCTCCAGCCCCACTTCTCTAGGACACTACCGAAGGTAGCGAGAGCAGGTTTCCATCAGGCAACAACAGGACATGCTGACTGCGAATGCTTTGCAAAACAGCTTGCTCACGCAACTGCAAATGCACTGCATGAACCTAACCACCAGTACGTGGTAATGTAGCTGCTTTGCTAATACAGACTCAAAATGCTTGCTAGGGTTTCTTCTAGGAATATGGTCCCAAACCTGGATTGCCACACTGGGCTTTAATTGCCAGGCGCAGTTTCAAAGAAAAGGAAACATGCAGGTAAGCAGCAAGGTCACCTTTAAAGAGAAAGGTTTCATCTAATGCATGTTTCCTTCCCTCCACCTAAGAAGCCTGAAGAAACCGTGTTGGGAACGGCTACTGCAGTCTTAAAAACAGCTTTCACAATTGCATTTCTAAACACATTCATGAGCTTTATAGTGCCAGTAGCTGTGAACAGCACTACAAGTCATTAGACATGCTTCCTAGCACTGTACCCTCATGGCTAACTGATTCACCTCTGATATAAATAGACATCTGGCTTTATCACAACTCTTTAAATGGGCATTCAATTTGTGATCATGTTGAATGAAGAGGCCTTTGAAAAGTCAGCCAGCTAATGACCGCTAGCTACCTAGGACAGCTAGACAGAGCTCGTGTCGTGTGTCAAGCAGAAAGCAAAAACCAATATGAAAGTGCAGCCACCAACCAGGTGCCAACTTTGACTTGGCTTCTCCATCTTCTTTGATTTCTTCCACTAAGGGCTTTTGGTCTCTCAGACCCACCGCCTTTTAGGACAGGACTGTGAGGGCTTATCTAAAAACAACAGCCACGAGCAGCTTTTGTCACCTGGATAATAAGGTTATTTCTTAAAAACAACTAAAACGCTCGCTCTCCAAGCCAGCTTCTCCTGGACAGAGATTTCTCAGTAAAGGCTATTTTTGGCCAAGTTATCTGGAGGTAAGTCCAGTAGCTTTGCTACCCTCTCTTCAATGCCAGACAGCCAGAAAAAAAGTCAGCAGTCTCAGAGTCACCATGAACTTTGAACAGAAAGAGCACATATCTGTGATTCATATAACAACTGGAGGAAGGGCCGGTGCCTTTGTGCCAAGCAATGCAAAACGTCTCTTCTGCCATCCAAGGCAACACCCAGAACCATGGCACCTTGACCTTGGCACGGTTCATTTTCTGCACCTTTAAATCCTGATATCTTGCCTGGTTACGTTCTATTTTCTTCGGCTTCTTGCAAAACTCTCCATAGCTTTTGGTACCTTCTCAATTGACTACTTAAAGTCAAGTCAACACTGAGATCAATTTTCATGGCGTTTGCTGAATCACGGGTCTTTTCATAAAACTGCAGAGTAGCATCAATAAAATCTTGACATTTATCCGACTGTGCTGTCTCTCTCTAGTGCTGTATGTGTTGTATTTCTTAAACCCGGGGTGGCATGCACTGCAACTACCATGGTAACTGCTTAGGTGTGGTGAGCCAAGGCTTTAAGGACTCCCACGTGAATAAGCAGACTTACTGCTGCTTTGATTATCAAGCTATTACAATGCTAACTTGGGTGTACTTCCAGGCAATAGTTGTAAACTTAATTAAACTCAGACTGAGGAGCCTGGACAAAAATTAAAGATTTTATCACGTTAACAGGGAGCACTGCAATATTTTAATTATTTCGGAAAAAAACAAATCTTATTGCACACGGTAAGTAGCAAAAGCTCTGGTGCACACGTATTCGGTTTTGAAATACAACATAAAGAACAAGTCGCAGCATGCAGAGGCTGGGATGGGGACGAGCAGGGAGGAAGGTAAGAAAGGAGGAAAAAGGGAATGGAGAGAGACCAGCTGGTGGGACACCGGTCGGAAGGAAACCAGCTTTTGTTTAAAAAAAAACTTCCAGGATCTTTACAATCCACTATTTTTTTAGTCCTTTCCCATCAGTTACAATGAGCACAGCGATCACTTGAGGGTGTCTCTCATTAACTCAATGATTTACTCCTAGTCTAATAAACTCCTCAGCTTTTAGAGCTTATTTGCTATATAAGCCACTGTGCCTGAAGCCTTTATTTTGGATTTGCCTAAAATAGGTTGCTTATCTTGTAAGGAGATAATCCCTCAAGTTACCAGTCGAGGAGTTCCCTGGTACAGATAGCTGTACAAATAAGTGACAAGCTACTACCGCAGTGAGCTACAAACTTGTTAAGATGCAGCTGCAAGAAGTGACGGTAGGCATTCTGGTTGTGCCAGGCCACGGTTATGCTAAGCTATGGTGCCGAAAAGCAGTTTGGGAGAAAGGGGCCTCCTGACCACTGGATGTGCCAGTAAAAAAAAGAAAGTGTACCGATGAGCAAAAAGGGAGTACAAACACAGCAGCTACACACGTAAAAAGGTAGAACTTACTAATGGAAGTACAGGTGCTTCAACTTGGCAAACAAAACAGATTAAGATGAACATCTTGAGACAGAGAGAAAGAGTGGGCATGATAAGGGGTCCACAAGTATAAATACAGGAGTTGGGAGGCCTGTCCCTTGTAGAGACCTCGGAGAGCGTGAACAACATATGGCGTCGCTCCCTGTCCAGGGCAAACTTCACCAAGTTAGACTGGTTGTTAATCAAACCAACTGCTGCACTGCCCGACGGCAATAAAACTTCCTGAGCTTTTACCCCCAAAAACATATTTGAGTTGTGTTTTCTGTGTCGCCTTCAGCACCTGAAAGACCTTCAGATTAAGGCATTTCTTTTCCCACTGTGAATGTCTATATAATAACGATCTACGCAAAACTTGCTGAAGTAGAGACTCGATAGACAGGCTAAACAAGCAGCGAAGATAAGGTTGTGTGAACACGGCTGTGGGTGGCATGCATGTCATCATAATTAAGACTCCCCTAAACAGGAACATACACCACGTAGAAGAAAAACAGAGGAATGGATGTTACAATACTGGGCGCAGTGACGTGCATTGGCAAAGGAAGTAAAATAGACAGAAATAAAATATACTCATAAAGAAAGAGAGAGGGGTGGATAAAAGCAGAGACGGGCATTCAGTGAGCACTTACAAGTGGAATTTTTCCTCCCAAACAGGATTCAGGTTGCCATAAATGGTTTTCGTTCTCCTCTTTGTCTTGCCGACTTGAACAGTCACATATGGATCACTAGATCCGGTTTTGTCCTTGGCCTGCAGACCCTGAGCACAAACCACTGCAGGGGAAAAAGAAATGTTTTGTAAGCCTGCCGTGCTAAAAGTCTGCACGTCTTTACTGTGCGAGAGCAGTGGGATGCGTTATGCTGCAAAACCAGGATGCTACCCCAATTACAGCCTCCATTTCACCCCAAGAGCAGCCCGCCTACCAGTGATAGTGATCTTAGCCAACCATTTGGAGGTGCCATCGAGCACGCTCTGTTTCACGGTCTTCATTTGCTGAGCATGGGCTAATTTGCTCTCACAAAAGACATCTCTGATCAAGTCAAAGATTTCTGGCTTGTTCCGCTCCCGAATCTTCATCCGATCCTTCATGGCCATGATGATGTTTTGGGTTCGATCCTCGGCTCCGTGTTTAGAGCTCTTCTCTGCCGCTCCTGGGTGTAGCAAGGTATGAATGAGTTATCAAAAGTTTGCAAACACAGAGGCAATCATATAAAAGTTAAGTGACACTCAACCCTGTCATCGTGAAACTAGATTCCCTAGTACAAAGCTTCTTCCCACTGAACGGACTGAAGTTTTCACTCATGTACATCCCATTTCAACCACTAACAAGGTCACAGCTAAGCAGGGCCACATCTGTAGAAATTCCTCACTGCCCTCCTTAAAACTCAGCTTGTGTGAACTCTATGAAAATACTTGACACGGTTAGGTGCCTGGTGTGCTGAACCTCTACTGTGAGAGCCAATTTTGTCTTGCTTCCATCTGCCATTTCACCTTCACCCTGCACTGCCAGCTCTGGGGTAGGCACTGTCCGCTCTGCGTGCGCACAGTGCTCGGCACAATACGATCCTAAAAAACGACCGAGGCTATCGGGTAATGCAAATAACTTACAGCAAGGCTGCACGAGTGCAGTCAGACACCGCCTTCAAGTAGCAAACGCTGCAGCCCTGGATTCCAGAAAACATTTTAATTTTGCCACTAAGGCACAAGAGAGATGGATAGTAAATGCGTTTCTTCTGCAGAGAAACGCTTTCTGGTCTCAATCCAATTTGCAACTTCATCCCCCTTTAGACACTTTCCGCGTGGGATTTCATGTGTGATCCAAAACTTATGATGAGATTTGCAATGAAGCAAGCCTGTTTTCCAACGTCCCATCGTTCAAAACAGGTACGTTTCACTTCTTATTTTTAAGTTCATGCAAACCGCCTAAACTTTCCAAAATCTCCCTCTGAGACATAGGTTGCTATAGCAATTCCTATTTGAAAGGCAGTAAACCAAACTGAAGGGGAGATACCTAAACCCACAAAAGAGAAGGGTGCCAGTGTAGTACATACCGCGCACTGGTCACAAATGCATGGCGCCAGCATGAGAACAAAATCTTTGAAGGTACCCATCTACACTGGGAAAGCAGGCACATTGCACACATCTGTACACCTCCACGAACCTATTTCATAGAGAAGTAAGGCTGGAAGGGACCCCAAGAGATCACCTAGTGCAACCAGAGATCGGACCTGCAAACCAAAAGCTTCCTACAAGCACACGAGGGTGGCGATGCTCCCAGGAATTACTGCATCCAAGTACCTTTTCTTAGTCATGCCAAAGGCTCATGAAAATTCAGGGCCCAGTTTTAACATCGGATTTGGGGAACAAATACAAAAAATGTGATTAACAAGCTAGTATACCTTAAGGCAGACGACAGAACAAGGAGCGATGGGCAGCAAGGGAAGTTGAGGTTAGATATTAGGAGGAAAAATCTCACGAGGAGGGTGGTGAAGCACTGGACCAGGCTCCCCAGAGAGGTGGTGCAGTCTCCATCCTTGGAGGTGTTGAAGCCCCGGGTAGACAAAGCCCTGGCTGGGATGATGTAGTTGGGGCTGGTCCTGCTTTGAGCAGGGGGTTGGACTGGATGTGACCTCCTGAAGTCCCTTCAACCCTCATTTTCTATGAGTCTGTGATATAAAGCATCAAGTAAGTGGATCCAAGCCTTTGTCTAGGCATAACATTTGCAGAGGTTCAACTGGGGACATGTTTTTACAAGATGCAGTCAGATCAACACAAAACCCTATGTGGGCATTCAGATCCATCTGAGAGCCAAATTGCTTTAGCTTGCTTCATTTTTACTGGATTTGCTTAAGCAGCAATAAGCCACTCAACCTTAGGTACGTTATCTGTGCAAAATCCTGTGCTTTTAACTAAATTGCTTTAAAATGTTCGTTTAGCTAAATCGATGCTGGTGCATGCCTGGAAAAAGCCAGCGGGTGACAAGGACACCTGTTAATGTGAAACTTAGCCAAGCTCTTCTTGAAGCAAACAGGTGACGATCTTGATATAACACGGGTATTCTGGATCACGTAAAACTTTCAGAGGCCGGGGACGGAGATGAACAAAAGGAATGTGCACACATAAAAACCCAGCAATCTCAGCAGGA
>NW_005842197.1:397196-400574 GCF_000455745.1 Alligator sinensis
GCAGGAAGGCGACTGACTAATGGACTAGAGACACTTTGGCTCCCAGAGCTGTCAGGCGAACACCTGAAATTCACTGCAATAAAAACATGAAACTCATAACTTCCCGAGTCCTACAAAGAATAAAAAATGTATTTCCTTGGAATAGATTGCAATCCACGGAGTTGCAAGGGTTCGTTAAGGACGCCGCATACTGAGGCATATTCTCAGAGTGAGACTTGCTCTAAAACAGACCATACCTTTCCAATACCTGTTAATTATTTTTCATTGTACTTCCTAGAGGCTTATTCTCCTGCATTTTATTTAGTACAAGAAAGACTTTACTGAGACAGAGCCTCAGAGCATCCAATCACTGGTTGCAGATTAAATTAAATAAAGTGTGAATTAATTATGCAGTCCCAGCCGTCTCCACCTCATTGGTGAAGAACCAGCATTTTTTCACATTCCTCCCAAAGCGATGTCTCGTATCAGCCAATCGTCCCGCTACAGACCTAGCATTTACCAAACGGGAGTGAAGTGGAAATGGTCCTTAGGGCAATGCTTTGAACTTCAAACACAAAGCACTACCCACAGCATAACAAGACTCAGCCCTGAGACGTACTCTCTATCCCCTATGTGCGCCTGCACAAAGGTCTTAGGTAGCTGCAAAACACAGAATTGGACCGTGTTTTCAATCACAACTGTTTGGGGTCTTGAAACCTAATGTGAACCGACAGCCTGCTGACTTCATGGAAAGTCGGAACAAACTGCAAACTTTAAGGCACCGGGGGCACAAGTGAAAGCAGCTTCACCGGGTTTTTCAGAGGCAATCCCCGACCATGCAGCACACAGCTATGAAGTGATGGTGTAGCCACGATGGTCCAGAAATTATGCGAGAGGCAATGATTTCTGAGAGTGATATCTTTTCCTGGCCCAACAGCATAGTTGGGGTAGGGTGAAATGAGCTTTTGAATGCAAGACATCCTCTCTCATCAGTACTGAAAACCATCTCTGACCTCATCAGAGACCCAACAAGGGATGTCTCGTTTTGAAAGCTTGGCCAACTCTACCCCGACTATGCAGTTGGTCCAAAAAAAGATCTCACCTTAAGAAATCCTTGCCTCTTGAAATGAATCATGGCACTGGTCACTGTGTGAGTGGATGCAGGAGAGGAATAAAAAAAATAATCTAGCTATGATGATGATTCACCATCCTAGAACCAAGACCACTGCAGAATCATAACACATTAAGGATATTGGCAGTTAAATAAGGAAAAAATGAAGAATGCAGTACTGACAGTGTACAAGACAGCTGTTCAGTGGGAGGATAATGCTTCGATATTATTTGTTCTTGGAACTTAAAATAGACATTCAAGTCTAAAATACAGAGATCTTTACTCGTTCGGTGCAAATATTTCCCAATACCAAATTCTGGAAGCGAGCGTGTGCTCAGCTTGTAGTGCTATAACCACCACTCAGCATGAGAACCGAAACATTTGTCATGCTGCAAACATATCCATCACATTAAACAATCCATCCTCAGAGCCAGCTTCTGGGGCTGTAACATTATCAAAGTCTTAGAAGCTGCTTCTTCAGAAACAACAGTCTTGGCTTCCAGTCTGGAAACAAAACAAAACAAAAAAATCTGGAGGACTTTAAAAGTTAGTTTAAGCTCTGGGAGTCAAAGCAGTGCTAGAAACCCGAAATGCGTGCGGCTGTCCTACAGCTGACTTGGGCACGGTGCCATCTGCTCAGATATCAAGAGTCCTGGTCATAAATGGGGCCAGACACGATGCACCCAAGGGTGCAGAGGAAGGTGGCTGATGTGATTGCAGAGCTGCTGGCTGTAACCTTTGAAAACTTCTGGTGACTGGGAGAGGTCCCAGATGATTGGAAAAGGGCAAAGCTAGTGCCCTTTCTAATCCATTTCTAAGCACTGGGAGAAGGTGATCAGGAAAAATCCACATGGATTCACCAGGGGCAAGTCATCCCTGACCAACCCGATTGCCTTCTGTGATGAGATGACTGGCTCTGGGGATGTGGGGAGATTGGTGGATGTGGTGGACCTTGATTTTAGCAAGGCTTTTGATACGGTCTCCCACAGCATCCTTGCAAGTAAGCTGAGGAAGTATGGACTATCTGCTGGATAGAAAACTGGCTGGATTGCTAGGCTCAGAGGGTAGTAATCAATGGCTCAATGTCTACTTGGCAGCCAGTACCAAGTGAAGTCCTGGGGCTGCTTTTCTTCAATATCTTCATCAAGGACCTGGTAGATGGGATGCAGCGCACCCTCAGCAAGTCTGAAGATGACACCAAGCTGCAGAGAGTAGTAGATACGCTGGAGGGTAGGGCTAGGATTCAGAGAGACCTCGACAAACTGGAGGATTGGGCCAAAAGAAATCTCATGAGGTTCAACAAGGACAAGAGCAAAGTCCTGCTCTGAAGACGGAACAACCCCATGCACCGGTGCAGGCTGGGGGTGACGGGCTGGGCAGCAGCTCTGCAGAAAAGGACCTGGGGGGGCCTGGGAGCAATAAGCTGAACAGGAGCCAGCAGTGTGCCCTTGGTGCCAAGAAGGGACCTGGTCCCTTCTTGGCCCCAAGTAGGGACTGGGGCATCCCCCCCACTAGGACCCACTCAGGCCCCAGGGGAGGCGCACCCAGGCCCAGGGTCAGCGAGGATCTAGTCAGGGAACTTCTGGACGGGCTGGACACGTTCAGATCAGCAGGTCCTGATGATCTCCACCCCAGGGTGCTGAGGGAATTAGCAGAGGTCATTGCGGGACCCCGGTACGGCTTTAGGAGCACTCGTGGTGCTCTGGTGTGGTGCCAGAGGACTGGAAAATGGCCAATGTGGTTCCCATTTTCAAAAAGGGGAGGAAGGAGGACCCAGGAAACTGTAGGCCAGTTAGTCTTACCTTGGTCCTGGGGAAGCTTTTTGAGAGAGTTATCCTGGCGCATGTCCACGAGGGGCCGGCAGGGGAGATCATGCTCAGGGGCAACCAACACGGGTTCATTCGAGGCAGGTCCTGTCAGACCAACCTGGTGGCCTTCTACGACCAGGTCACAACATCCTTAGACGCAGGGGTAGCAGTGGACGTAGTCTTTCTGGACTTCAGGAAGGCCTTCGACACTGTCTCTCACCCCATTCTCATTAAATAACTAGGGGACTGCGGCATCGACACCTACACAGTCAGATGGGTCACTAACTGGCTGGAGGGCCGCCCCCAGAGAGTGGTGGTGTACAGGTCTTATTCGACCTGGAGGGATGTGGGCAGTGGGGTTCCCCAGGGCTCGGTCCTCAGGTCCGCGCTGTTCAACATCTTCATCAGCGACTTCAACGAGGGGGTAGAAAGCAGCCTGTTCAAATTCGCAGACGACACTAAGATGTGGGGGGAAGTGGG
>NW_005842197.1:400919-404775 GCF_000455745.1 Alligator sinensis
GGGACCTGAACCTGTTCAGCCTTCACAAGAGAAGGCTAAGAGGGGACCTGGTGGCCTGTTACAAACTAGTCAGGGGGGACCAGCAGACATTGGGGGAGACCCTGTTCCCCTGAACACTACCGGGAGTGACGAGGAATAACAGTCACAAGCTGGCAGTGGGTAGATTCAGACTAGACATTAGGAATTGCTATTTCACGGTCAGGGCGGCTAGGACCTGGAACCAGCTTCCAAGAGAAGTGCTGCTGGCTCCTGCCCTGGGGGTCTTTAAGAGGAGGCTGGATGAACACATGGCCAGGGTCGTTTGACCCCAGTACTTTTTCCTGCCACGGCAGGGGGTTGGACTTGATGATCTGCTCAGGTGCCTTCCGACCCGACCAACCATGAAACTATGAAACTGGCTGATTGAGCCTGCAGAAGAGAAGACCAAGGAGGACTGAACAGCAGCCGTCACCTCCCTGCAGGGGGGCTGCAAAGAGGATGGAGCTGGGCTGGTCTCAGTGGGGGCAGACAACAGGACAAGGAGCAATGGGCTCAAGCTGCAGCAAGGGAAGTTGAGGTTGGATATTAGGAAAAACTGTCTCACGAAGAAGGTGGTGAAGCACTGGAGCAGGCTCCCCAGAGAGGTGGTGCAGTCTCCATCTTTGGTGGTTTTTGAAGACCCGGGTAGACAAAGCTTTGGCCGGGATTTCATAGACATCAGGGCTGGAAGGGACCTCGGAAGATCATCGAGTCCAGCCCCCCGCCCAAAGGGCAGGAAGTCAGCTGGGGTCATAGGATCCCAGCAAGATAAGCATCCAGTTTCATCTTGAAGGTGTTCAATGAAGGCGCTTGAACCACCTCCGGTGGCAGGCTGTTCCAGACCTTGGGGGCTCGGACAGTAAAGAAATTCTTCCTTATGTCCAGCCTGAAACGATCTTGAAGTAGTTTGTGACCATTCGACCTCGTCATCCCTTGGGGCGCTCTGGTGAACAAACGTTCCCCCAGATGCTGGTGGTCACCCCTGATAAACTTGTAGGTGGCCATCAGATCACCCCTAAGCCTGCGCTTTTTCAGGCTAAAGAGCCCCACGGCTCTCAGCCTGTCATCGTAGGGTCTGCTTCCCTGACCTCTGATCATGCGCGTGGCTCTTCTCTGGACTCTCTCAAGCTTCTCCACATCCTTTTTGAATTGTGGAGCCCAAAACTGGACACAGTACTCCAGCTGCGGCCTCACTAAGGCCGAGTACAGGGGGAGAATGACGTCCCGGGATTTGCTTGAGAGACGTCCCGGGATTTGCTTGAGACGTCCCGGGATTTGCTTGAGATCATCGAGTCCCAAGGTGGAGAACCTTGCATTTATCGGCGTTGAACACCATCAGATTCTCATCCACCCACTTGCTGAGCCTGTCCAGGTCAGCCTGGATAACCTGCCTGTCTTCTGGTGTGGATGCTTTGCCCCAAAGTTTGGTGTCATCGGCGAACTTGGCCAGTCCGCTTCTGACTCCAGTGTCCACATCATTAATGAAGATGTTGAACAGTATGGGTCCAAGGACAGAGCCTTGGGGGACCCCACTGGTCACAGGACACCACGATGAGTGACTTCCATTGATTACTACCCTCTGGGTCCGACCCCGGAGCCAATTTTCCAGCCAGCGGATCGTGGAGGACCCAAGGCGACAATTGGCCAGTTTCTCCAAGAGGCGATGATGTAGTTGGGGCTGGTCCTGCTTTGAGCCGGGGGTTGGACTAGATGTGACCTCCTAAGGTCCCTTCAACCCTCATTTTCTCTTGTGCACATCATCTTTTAACTCCATCTGAATGTCCTCTCTACACTGACCCATAGATATCATTACCCACACTGTCCCCTTAGTCTCCACCTACTACCTCACTTACCACAATGCCTTCAAGAAGCCAGCTCATCTGTAATGTTTTGACTCGAGAGGATTTTTTTAAAGGTTAATGGTAGATTAAATAAATAACCCTTTAAGTATGTTGGTATTTCTCTTCTCCCTTATCTCCTGTACATCATTTGTCATCTTAGGTAATGCATCTTCAAGGCAGCAGTTATGTGCATCTGTGTTTCTAAATGCTTCTCAAACAGCAGTTTGAAGCGATCTCATAAATATAAATTGATAACCTATTTTCTGGCTCACTCATCTCTTGTGTGGAAATAATGCCAGTTATTATATCAAGGGCTATGTTCAATTTTCATCATTACAACAGAGCTGCAAAGTGTACTAAATTTTATTCACTGATTAGGTGCAAACCGCATCTGCTCATTGTACCAAATATTCAGCTTCCTAGAAGCTAGAGTGAGAAAGTCTCAGTGGAGGAAAATAACTAAATTTAATCAACTCTAAAATAGACTCGAGAATAAAGACTCCGCTACTCTACGGAGAAAAGCACTCGAGTACACAACCAACGTAAATAGAACAGTCTGGTTCACAAGAACAAAACCCCAAACGGCAACTCGCAATTTGAAGGTAGCATCTGAAGCCTAACAATGGAATCGGTGCTGTGATCCTGATCACTGCAAATTCATTTTACACAAATACAACTTTCCACCGAAGACTCGTGTGGACGGAAGTGGGACTACTACATTGGCGAGCAGGCTCCTCTAAACTGACAGTAAAACACCCCCCCACTCAGAGGAAAACCTACTCTTTTGGAGTTTAAGGCACCTAGGGATGTACAAAGTCTCAGATGTATTTGATGGTTGTTGACACTACATACCTTGTTCTGGGCAGACCCAAATCCTCAGACCAAATCCTCGTCCATTTGAAAATAGGCTATTTTTACTGGTACACAGCGACAGCAGAGAAAAGTAATGCAGGCAAGGCAGACAACATCACAGACAATGAGGGTTCGAAGGGATGTCGGGAAGTCGCATCTAGTCCAACCCCCTGCTCAAAGCAGAACCGGTCCCAGTGGGGTGGGCGAGATGGGCTGGTGGCGTGCCCCCTGTCCATGGTGGCCTTGGGATCCCACCTTGGGGACCACCCGCTGCTCCAAAATCCCTCCTCCTGTACTCTTTTCTCCTCCTGACGACTCTTCATTTCCAAGTATGGTTGACTGGACTGGTCTCCCTGTGGTCGTCATACTGTCCACCTTCTGCCCTGTCAGCATATTCCTTTGTTTCCACAAACCAATCACATGCACACATCTTAATCTGGTCATTTTCCACTGTCTTCATTTGGGCAACCCCAACTGCCTAATTTAGTCTGTCCACCAAGACTGGAAATTCCGTGGGCTCTGCAGCTGGGCACTGTGACCTGGCTCCAACGTGGCAAGCCGATCTTTATTATGAGTTTTCAGGAAACACTGTGCAGATTTCCTAGCCTGTTTGTCCGTTGGCCTTGGACACGGTGTCTGCCTTGAAGGCTGTAAAACTGTCACAAACAGGCTTTTAGAAACCAATTAGCCCTTGCCATTGCCCTAGACCGTTGTTCTAATGCAATATCTACTCTACCTACAAGCCATTTCCTGAAAGCAAATCTCCAAGAGATCATTTTTTAGCCAATCGCGATACAGACTATTGCTTTTCTTCCAGGAATTGCACATGTGGATCTGAAGCAAGTGAACCAGCTGGGACCTTTGCTCATTCCTTAAAAACTTCACCTAAATTCCTTTCCAAGGTTCAGAAATATATATCCCTTTTAAATGCACTTGATCTTCTCCTTCTTCTCTTCCAGGCTGAAATCTGCAAGGGTAGAAAATACCTCCCCGGGGCTGGCCAATGCCCTTCCATAGGCTTCCAGTGGGAACGCGCACACTCGTTGCAGCCCATCTACACAGCAAAGCACTGACAGCCACAGACTGATTTCTCTGTGGTGCCTCCTCTCAGTCTGCACAGTCAATTGTCCCCTGTTCTCAGCAGG
>NW_005842197.1:404806-408671 GCF_000455745.1 Alligator sinensis
CCCTCTACATTTCTCTCCCGACTGTCTTGTCAGATGTTGCTGTCCCCTTGCAACGCATTTTCCCCTCATACCACTGCACAGCTTGAAACTAAAGCCACAGACCACAGGAGCGTTCAGCTTTCAGTGGGTGACTGGTAGCACCAATGCCATGAGGAAGTTTCTCCTCTGCTCCATTAAGAACTAGACATTTCTTAGATCCAGGCTTCCTCTTATGGATTTTAGTCCCAATGCCCCAGTGACACTGCTCAATCTTCTCCATATCCCTGTGTCTGGTACCTATTTTCCTCCCGACTCTCCTTAGCATTGCAATAAAATACTACAAGAAGCATGTTTATGCATTGTAATGTATATTGGGGTGCGCAAGGTTTAACGGTGCAAGGAGTTTAATGGTTTTCCTTCTCTAATACTAAGGACCATCTGCCTGATTATCAGTGCTGCATGGTAAACTGCAGAAAAACTGGAACAGCAACAAACTGAACCAGAGAAACCCAGAGTGAATAGAAACTGTATTCAAGTAACCCCCCTCTCCCCTCACAGGGCCCAGCCCCCCTAGAGATCAGCAACACTTTCACCCCATTTCCTTTTGAAGACATCTTACTGTCAATCTAAATTAGTTTTTCCAAATTACAAATCATCCTGAGAAATAATTTATAGAGAGTAATAAAAACAATAATTGGAGTTCACCAAATGCAAAGAATCGGATTATTTTCATTCCCTTTAAACATGTCCTTTGCTCATATTAGGTCCCATTTACATTATCAGCTCCTGGCCCTGTTTATTGGTCTGAAAAGGTTGTTCAGACATGCAATACTGCAGAAATAAACTGAGATACAACAGGCTTATTTCGTCTAGAGAAGAAAAGATGGAGGGGGATTGAATAGCAGCCGTCACCTCCCTGCCGAGGGGCTGCAAAGAGGATGGAGCTGGGCTGTTCTCAGTGGGGGCAGATGACAGGACAAGGAGCAATGGGCTCAAGCTGCAGCAATGAAAGTTGAGGGTGGATATTAGGAAGAACTTCCTCACGAGGAGGTGGTGAAGCACTGAAGCAGGCTCCCCAGAGAGGTGGTGGACTCTCCATCCTTGGAGGTTTTGAAGACCCAGGTAGACAAAGCCTTGTCTGGGATGCTGTAGTTGGGGCTGGTCCTGCTTGGAGCAGGGGCTGGACTAGATGCGACCTCCTGAGCTCCCTTCCAGCCCTCGTGGTCTGTGACTCTATGAGTCTTCACAACCTACACGGCACCTATTGCTGTAGGGTACTACCATTTCAGGCATTCACTTCAAGTTTGGTCACTAAATACCTCTGTGGATCTGGACTGTAAGACTTGAGGCCCTGTTGCGCCGTGTACACAGCAGAGGAGCTAACAGCCACTCCAGAGGAGCTGACAATCGAAACAAGGTGAGCTAAGGATGAGAAAGGAAACAGGCAGAGAGCAGCCGTGACTTGTCTGGTGGGGCAAAGGGGGAGCGAGTGAGTCAGAACACACCCAGACCGCAGCACAGGGCTCTCTGCACTCGATCCTGAAGTCTTTCCACATATGCAGTTTCATCTTCAAACCCCACTCCCCAATCTGCAAGCCTGGGATGGAGGTAGAGAGAGGAAATGGCCTTCCCGAGCTGTGCACACATACCCAAGCATCAGTCTTCTGGGAAAGAGAATACACCTAAAAGATGGAAGCAGGTGGAAGCAGGAGCCTGGTAGTCGCACAGTAGTAACGCAGAGCACCGTTTCAGAAGTCTCACTTATAATCAGCAACCGTGAAGTGTTATTAGTAGACACAGAGATTTAAATCCCAAGGTTATCACCGATCTAAGCAAACTGACCATGAAAAGGCTTCAGCCTGAGTTGCCTGGTGAAAACATTTAAAAGCAATTGCACCTTCCTGCTATCGACAGGTTACAGCAAAAAGCCACTCACTCTGTAAGCAGTCGGCGTTGAGCAGGTCTTGGCACTTCTCGTGACATTTGACCCCACATTCAGTGCAGCGCATGCCCTGCCGTGCAATGCCCCATAGGAGCCCCTCGCACTCGTAACAGTACGTGGGGGTGGTGGCTGTCCACACCTCAAAGTTGTGAGGGGTTGTACAGGAGATGGGGTAAATTAAGGCTTGCAGTGTCTTCTTATATACATGAGATTTCTGAAAGACAAAAACACACACAAATCAGCATCTGAGGGTGAGATAATAAACCTGCAAGACAACTGTTTTCTCCTGGGAGGAAGGAACCGCTTTTGACAGGGAACATATTACTGTTAAACCAAAAAAATTACAGCTTGTCATGTGATGAAGATGGAGCTATGTGCAAGGTAGCTAGGCCTGCTCACTCAAGGACCCAGCACCAGCACGAAAACAGCTTTTCAAATCAGCTATGCATATAAACCATAATCATAACCAGGTGTGTAGGTAACAGGCACATTGCAGCACCAAGTTCTACCTATCGTCTCTTAGTACTTCACAATTCAGCCCCTTAAATACCATCATCACGCTCTAACCTGGAACACGGCAGCTTTGTTTGCATGTTGGTTTGTAAAGCAGGTAATGCAGGGTGCCTTGCAGCCACGCATCCATGCAGAGACTTGCAACACTGGGCGAAGACTCCAGAAAAAGCAGGACCAAAACCCACGTCACCACAGTCCCTGGAAAACCAGCCCCTCTACTTACCAGCTCCTCATCCTTGAGAGACGATCTCGTGGCCATCGCCGAGGTAATTCCAGCCTTCCGGGACTGAACCAGTGACTGAGAGGAGATGGAAAAAAATACCAAGCTGTTATTTAGCATCTCTTATGTACAGTTCCACTCATGCCACACACTTGTACACGTGCAAGAGGGAAGGCACTGTCAGGCCAGTAGTGAACAGAAGTCACCAGCCTTCTGTTTCATTGACTTAAAAGTCATCTCTTCTACCCCAGCAAGAGGCATGATGTGTCCTTTTAAAGCCTAAAAGCCCGTTTCCCCGTCTTGTTTCGGTCTGCCTCAATGCACCTGGCTCCGGCATCATTTCTATTATTTTCCATCTAGGAACCACAGGTGAAAACTGGACTCTCCTTCAACCTTGCGTCAGACAGCAGATAGTAAACATTACCATTCACAACATACAATGTTCTCAACTCCTGCCCCAGCTTCTACGTGTAAGTTCATTCATAGAAAAGGAAATTCAATGATCCACTTCATAACATACAAGGAACCCAAGAAAGGACAGCTGGATGGGGACAAGACTGGGAAGGGAGGGATTAAAATAAACGGGCTGGGCAAGGTGGGAAGGGCAGCATGTGTTTGAATGCGTCTGCGTGCCACATTCAGCAGCCATCACTGATCATAATGAACGTTTCTCTCAGAGTAGTTCCTCCACACCTTGAGCAAAAGGTTTGCAGTCTTAGGCTACTGCTCTTTCAGCACATACCACTGGCATTAAGTGATATCTGGAAGGCTAAAAGAGCAGCTTATAGCCTTCAGCCAATGACTCCAGCTGCATGAAGTCATAAGGAAATGAAAGGCAACATTGCTGGCTCTCCTGAAGCCAGCAAACCCTCTCAGGAGATATGCCTTGCTCCGATTTATGCTGTTTGAGGACGGGATTGAAAAGGTTCATTCGGTCAGTGATGTGGTTGATGGGGCAGAGCTCTGTTTGCACTCGCACGGTGGCTCTACAGAACTGCAAATAAAAAAAACCCAACACAATAGTGGAAGGAGCTATGGTTTTAAAAATAGAAACAAAAGGCTTTGGTGATGACTTGGTGGACAACTTAAATCTCCACTTACCATGGCCTGCAGACAGAGAAAGAGAAGGAATACAAAAGAAGTGTGACAGATTAATTTTGTGACTGCAAAGATTTCAGGGATACAAGCAGTTGGTAAATCACACACGACGC
>NW_005842197.1:408702-455713 GCF_000455745.1 Alligator sinensis
TTCCCATAAGAATGCATAGGGTTTGGCAACTTCTTAAGCAACCTTCTCTAGACACAATTTCTAAGTTGGACCGTGACAGGTAGGTAGGAAGACAGGTAGGTAGACCGAAGCAATACAAAGCCAACACAGCGGACTTAAGTTAAACTCACATGCCATTATGTCAAGGCAAGAAAGCTGATTACACTAGTTAATGGTCGCTGTTGGAACATTTAGTGCTAAATTCATGGGTCACAATGATAGAAATTTAAAAAAAAATTGAGTTGCCCAACCATGCCTGTGCATAGAGTCTAAGACACAGAAGGCACATTTATTTTCTTCTACTATTTCCTTATCACCCAGTTATATCACCCAAATATTATCATCAGCATTTTTACTTTTGTCACCATAATTTAGAGCCAGTAGAGCAACAGTGGGGAAAAAAGCTGATCTAATTTTTAATCAAAAAGATTACTGCAATAAATTACCTTGAATAAATTAAAACAAGAAAGTGCCTGCAAAGCCAGGCTTCATTCTGATCGAGATTTTTCAAAGCAAAATGTTAATTTTTAACACATTCTGCTCACAGCAGGGTTGCTGGGACTCTGTGAAGTAATGAGCTAAATACCAAAATGCAGGCCCAAATACCAGGGTTTCAAATATGGATTTAAAAATAAAGTATACATGGGCACATGCTAGGAAAAAGCTGGCTTTCAAAAAAGTGATTGGTGAGAAGCAAACCACTTCCATGTTCGCTCCTAACAGAAAGTGTTAATGTTTTGTGTTCAGAAAAAGATAATTCAGTGTTTATACAGATAGACGTGTAGCTGAATTACAAGCCATTGATTTTCTAATCACAATTAATCAGGAGTAACTTCTGCCAGTTTGATTAAATCATCATACGAGCTTATTTAAATTAATAGGAGACCTACAATCACTTTAAGTAACAATGAACATCACTGCACCCCAAGGGGAAAAAATGATTACAGCAATTACTGTACTCATGGGGAGAGAAAACCTCTTACCAAGTCACTGACAAGCGGAACCGGTTTCTTTTTGCGTAGATCGGGCATGCTGTCAATGCCGTAGAGACCACCCGCAGGCCTGGAAGTACAGGAGGAAAACATGTCAGCAAAGTCATAGGAATGACACAAGTGTGTCAGTGACACCTACAATCCAACAGAAACCAAACTCTGCCTTCTGCAAACCCATCACTAAACTTAAATCAACGCATATGAAGCTAAATGAACTGATATGTGAATCCTAAACTCAATAACCTACAGAAAACGTGAGGCCCTAACACAAGGAATGTATCAGTGCTGACTATTTGGGGCGTGTGTAGACTAAATGAGGGGCATGTATGCACAACACTTTAAAGTGGGTTAAATGCTTTTGTACCGCTTTAATGGTGTTGGTCTTTGCACGTGTCGGCAGCGTACTACGCATTCATTCCAGCCGCTTCAGCACATTTGGAGGTGTAATGCACCTTAAATGACTTTGGGGCGCAGCAAACTAAAACACCTCTGAGGAGCTTTAGTTTGCTGCCGTACAGCTGCAGAGCAAAGCACCCAGCTCCGTGTGGCTCAGGGACTGCATAGGCAGCCCTTGCAGGCAGCCTGGCAGCAGCCCGGGAAGGCAGGCTCCACCGAAGATAAAAGAAAAAAAAAAGCGCGGTGAGCCTGATCTTTTTTTCCTCCCTGGAGCCTGCCTGCCTGCATGAGCTGCACGGGGACCTGGTCCTTCCCTCTGTGGCTGCAGTACCCCCTGGGACCGCCCGAGGCAGGTGCCTGCAGGTGGGTGCTGCCCAGGGACTGCTCCGCCTGCCGGCAGCTCTCCCTCCCCGCCGCTGGGGAGGCACGTAAGACACGGGCATACATGACACGAGGTTTACTTCACCCTATATTGAAGCGGTGTTTTTAAAAAATCACCACTTCAATTTAGGGTGCCTGGTTCGTCTATGCACACAATCTGATGCACGCTGCCTCCTTTTGATGAAGTTAAATCTACAATTTCCCTCTAGCATGCTTTATGTCGTGAAACCCCTTTGGAAACCTGGAGAATGTGCTCGTCTCACTCATTCTTCTCATTATTCCTCAAAGAAGTCAGTTTTAATGAGGAATTGTTTATTTGCTGGTAACGAGCGGACAAGAACCATGCTACAATGCGACTACGAGATGAAAGATGAGAAAAACATCGAAAGAGGGGTAGGATCAGACTGCGGGTCTTAATGCACTGCCACTCCCTTGGGTCTAAGAGAAGACTTAGTCTTAGGCCTTGGGCCACGTCATTTTTGCAACGCAATCCAAACTGGGGGATACAAGAGAAGAGATTTAATGCCCTCTTCAGGTGGGCGCTTGTTTATGCTGCCCAGAGTCTGAACATTAGCAGCAGCCTTGGGAAGACTTGATTTTATTACCATGACCTAGCAAACACGGGAACGCTGAGGTCATGGAGAGTCATGCCAACCAGCATACTGGTGGACAAAGTCAAGAGTCCAGTGCCACCCAGCCCACACAGAAACACACATCTGAGCGGCAGTAGAGTCTGTCAATCCCGGATTGGCCTCATCAGCCACCTTCAGACAGACAGATGAGACTATGTGGAAAACAATCATCCTCAACTGCGAGGGACTGCCGAAGCAGCAGCAGCAGCAGCTCAGAATATAGAAGGTGTTTAATTAACAGCACCCGGAAGAGATGCAAAGATTTTATTTTAAAGCAAAATATAAAAGATTTTCCTCTGTGAAAATGAACTTTGATACCCGTTGGCATACGGACTTCCTTTAATCAACAGAAGGCATGCCTTGATCACGTCTGTAATTCTAAATGGAAAAACAAGGCTGGAAAGGACCCCCTGGGTCACTGAGTCCAGTTCTCTGCGATTCCAGGCAACGTGCAACCACACGGCCTGCATCCTTTAACGGATATGTCCAGCTCCATCTTAAACCTGGTTAGGAGTAGTTGGGGGAAAAAAAAAAATCTGTTTTCCAGAAATAGCTAAAAACATGACAGACCCCCCTGACTTAAGTGCCAGCCAGCCATTAGTAAAGTTGGTAATGGAGTGAATGACTGAATTCCTTCCGTGGAGACCAGGGCCATTTCCTTGGCAACACTTAGAGCTCGCAGAATTAAACATTATAGTCCATTTCCCTTGATGCAGAAAACAGTCGCAAGAAATCTATTTGGTTCACCCTCTCAAGTGATAGCGTTAGGCAAATGTAAGTTTGTGCTCAAAGACCGGTTTGTGACTGATAGTTAAATGGCTCAGTAAATTCACTGCAATCATCGGCTAAAACCCAGGGTGAAGGCAGTATGTTAACTTTGAAAGCTATAAGCACGCAGTCGTTCAGCTTCAATGTGCTTTCACCAAATTTCATGTAAAGCCAGTACTTAAGTGAATGCTCCACTTCTCTCCACAGAGAAAATCTAGGGTGGACAAACAAGCCTCCACGGACAGCGAGTAAGTGATACCCCACAGCCCCATACTTACTTGACTTTTCTTCCAAAGTGTCCTGAAACGGCACTGCCATCATTCTCGATGAGATCACAAAATTTAGCTGAGAAGTGTAATTAAATAGATCTAATAGACTTCTGGAAAGAATTTAACTTTGGATCGTAGGGAAGTAGGACTGGAAAAGACTTCAAGGTCATCTAGTCCAGCGCCCTGCTCAAGGCAGGATTAGCCCCAACTAAACCATCCCAGGCAAGCATCTTGAACTTCACAGCATTTCAATTAAATCATAGAAGTAATAGAAAATGAGGGTTGGAAGGGACCTCAGGAGGCCACCATCTAGTCTAGACCCCTGCTCCAAGCAGGACCAGCCCCAACCACATCATCTCAGCCAAGCTTTGTCTACCTGGGTCTTCAAAACCCCCAAGGATGGAGAGTCCACCGCCCCTCTGGGTAACTTATTCAGCATTTTACTACCCTCCCCGTGAGAAAGTTTTCCCTAATATTCAACTTCCCTTGATGCAACTTGAGCCCATTGCTCCTTGTTCTGCCCTCAAATGATTAGCACTATTGAGCAGCAAAGCCCATGCTGGATGGATTAAGACCTGGATGAAAGATCTCAACCAGCAGTTGGCAATAGGAAACCATCACTGAATGCAGGTGTTCCTAGTGAGGTGCTAGAAAGACCAAATCTAGGCCTAACCCTGCTCAATGTTTTCATCAATGATCTGGAAGTAACAAGAAAATGAACGCTGAAAGCCTGCACGCAACACACAGGTTGGCAGAATGGTAAATAAGGAGCCAGGCCAGTCTGCATCCCTTGGGAAGCTGGGCCTGCTCGGACTGCCTTTCACTACGTACGACCGAACACAAAGATAGTGGGGCAAGGAACAAGGGATGGAGACCAACGCTACAGCAGAGCGGGACTGTACCCTGAGCAGTGTCTGGGGGCCAGAGGATAAGCAACCGAACGCCAACACTTGGTGTGATATTTGTGATAAAAAAGGCCAACAGACTCTTTAGCTGTGTAACCAGGGAGCAGTGAATAGAAGCAGGGCGTGATTTTCACCTACAAATAGAGAACTGACCAAACAGGTCCTAGAACAGCAGTGCTCAAGCCCCGCGGCCAGTTGAGTGGTGCGGGGCCAGGCCACGGGCTGGATCGAGTCCTGGGGCCCGACACAGCCCCCGCTCAGTCCTGCACACTGGGGCTGGGCTCCTGATCTGGCGCACCGGGCTCGGGGGTCCCCATGGATCTGGGGAGGGACAAGGGACAGAGACCAAAGCTACACGAGAGAGGGACTACGCCACCACTCCCCGGCCGACAAGTTTCCGGACCCGGGGGAGCCCCACGGGCCAGCCAGCAGCACTCCAAGCCAGATCTGGCCCTTGCGCCAGGAGTTGGACACCCCTGCTCTAAACCCCTGGGTCCAGTTCTGGCATCCACACTATAAAGAGAAGGAAAAAAGAGATGGGTGCTGGCAAAAAGACTGGGGGGGGGGGGACTGAGAAGCTCAGCCTCTTTGCTTCATCAGAAAAGACTGATAAAGTCACCTCTAAATATCTCTGTGGGGAACAGAAGCTTGCTCACAAAGGGCTCTTTGGCCTAGGATTGACAGCAGGAAGGTGATGCTAGGCAAGTTCAGACTTGAAACGAAGTACTTTGCCCACCCAGTAGTGGGACTTATTGCACTGTTGTTCCAGTTCTCACCAGCTCACCAAATGCCCATTGCTCAGACAAAAATATAGGCAGTGCTACAAACAGCCTGAATGTGTGCACGCTCCCTTTCTGGAGTGTTGTACGGGCATAGATTGCACTACACAAGTAACGTGTGTCCAAGGCCCAAGGTGCACACAGTAGGTTCACACACAATAGGACTGAATGCAATTTGGGTGGCACTATTACAGAGTGAGGGGCTGGCAGAGGGGATCAGAACTGGGGTGTCTGATTATCTGCATTAAAACTGCCTGTTATGCTGTGCTGTAGATGAACCAGATTCTGAAATGAAGTACTATTTTTAAGCATTTGCAGTAAATAGATGTATTACGGTGGAAATATCCTCACGTGGAAAGAATGTATGTCTACCTATTAGTGCAAGCCTCATGATGAGGTGCACCTCATGTCTTAAATAAGAGTTGAGAGAGCAAAATGCAGGTTGAGTGGATGATGATAACTGATTGCAATGGTATGAATAATCAAATTAACATGCCAGCAAGCAGCGGATAGGATACTGTAACTTTGCTTTTCCAACTGAACACTTAAGGCTTGTTGCATTTCAATATAACGACCTGCATAATATCTGGTGTGGGGCTACCAATACTGAAAATAATGCACTCTTTCAACCTATCTTAAAGTATTAACAGTTCAATTAAATCTCATCCAATGAACCACACTCTTGCGTTTCACATAGTGAAAAAATGTTAAATGATCTTTTTTCCCCCTTTGAAGCAAACACAAGTTTTTGTAGAACAGAGCAAATAGTTTGCCATGAACATTATTTTTAAATAAGTCACCATTTAAAAATATCGTTCTACTCATCTGTCAGGCCAGTAAATCATCTCGTGCGTGTGTGAACCAATACATTCATTATACTAACTCCTTGTTAAAAAAGGGACTAGAAGGTGTTGTTTACAGCTCGAACAAATCGCTATCTTCTGCTGCTGCTAATTGCCAGTTCTCCAGCAGCCCGTGAGCGCCCGCGGGAAGCGTGGCGTTGCTAGGCAGCACGAGGCATCCGCAGGTGTGGCAGGAAGCTCTGCGCGGCACTGCCGACACGACCAAATTACTAAAAAGCAGAGAGCCATGAAATGAAGCTGCCTTCCGTTTAACTTCATGTTCAATTTGGGAATCTCCATTATGAGATCTCATCTATACAGGTGGCGATGCAATGGCACGCTGAGATTTCAGGACAACAGCTACTGCTATGGACCAGCGCCTATTGTGCACCGTGCACAAGCGCTAGGAGCTAGTGGCGTTCAAACACAACCGAGCGCAGCCAACACAGCCCTAATCAGATACAGGGCACAAAATCAAACAGCACATCTAATGCATCCTCCTTTTTGTTCCAAAGAAACTTGAATGCGTTTAGAAGAAGCCACAGTGTTGACATGCATTATGCAAAGTACCGTGCTGACTTGACATGTAAATGGGGATTTGTTGGCTCCGGTGGCTGCAGCTAGCGCAGCACCAGACGTGGAAATGGCACATCATCTCATGCTGACCGATTACCAAAGGGGTGCTGTGATCACTATTTTACAAGACAACACGGCACGGCCTGCAGAGTTCCCCTGGTTTTATTCACATACTGTATTGGCCGTAATTACTTCAACGACAGGAGACTTTCCCCAATTTCTTTAACTCCATTTTTTCCAGCCGTGAGGAAAAAAAGAATCTAAACCGAGAGTGAAGCTCAGCATTTATTCTGAGCTCTTGCTTTTTCCTTTCCCCTTCTGCCAGCTGACTGACTGACTCGGAGAAGGAGACGGCATACAAAGTCTCCACCGAGGATCTCGGTATGAAACCACTCTACAGCATAGCATGGATTCTTAATGACGATTATTATATATGCTTATATCTAGCACGCTGGGTATCGGGAACAGTATTTCCAGTGCTGCTCTTGATCTCAGCTCTCCTGAATAGCTGCTCAGTACACTCTGCCTTGACTCTCTCAATTTAAAGGATGTTGTGAAACACATGAGCACACCGTACTTGGGGGTGATCTAGTCACTTTACTATCCAATGGATCCGTTTGAAGAGAAACGCTGTGAGCAACCCACAACCTGTAAAGTGATTCCAACTTCACGTGAAGTAAGATACAATACAGTGCAACAAGTACTTGGAGAAGGAAAAAGTTTCGAGCATCCTACTTACCCTCCTTTGAGCCAAGGTTGCTTTGATGGATCTCCATCATCTTGAACCTTAAACAGACAAAAGGCAAAGTTAGTTTCCAGAATAAGACGACCAGAAATAGGTCGGCGGGATATGGTTTGGGAGAAAGATCAACCAAATGAAGTACACGTCATGCGGGTAGATGCACACACACACACGCCGTTTCTAGCAGAACTTCAAACGACTGCAAGACGGCAGAACAGCTCATGGGGCCGCGCGCGGCGGACAGGAGCTCGTCCAACACCTCAGAGCAGGAACAGAAGAGCCTGTTCAGTGCACCTCCCCTTTCCAAACGGGTCTCGGGTGACGGACTGGCCTTCTCTATCCAACCAGTGCCCTTATCGCACCGGAGACCAGCGTGGGCCACAAATGAACAAATTTGCGAGGTGTGCCACAAATGAACCCCGCACCCTCCTCAAGGGCCACTCTACTCCCCTGCCCTTGCCGGCTCTGCTGCTCTGCTTTCTGCTCCCTGGCCAATCTGCCCCCTCCCCATTCTGCCACATACCACACAGGCTGCCCGTGCCACTTACGGGATGCAAGCCACGGGCTGGCCACCTCTGTGTTAGCCCATCATGACCACACTTACGTGCTTAACGCTATAAATACAGAATCCAGCTGTAAGAACTGAACGAACAAAGGGCAGATGTGAGGTCACAGGCAGAGTGAACTCCCTTTACTTTGCAAAGTGATCTATCGAGGTGCTGGCCTTTATTTGTGCCCATCAGAAAGGCATTGCAACCATATACCGGGATACCCACTGGTCCGGGATGCCCTGCACAGCACCAGGAAAGCTGCAATGCTTTCCTGGTGAGAACCCGGGAAGAACCTCACAACTCTGACACGCGTCATGCCACGCCACACTCTTACACACGGCTAGTCAGACATCCATGTGCAAAATTTCATTTGACTTGGAAGATTTTCTGAAATGGAAATGTATTTGTCTGATGAATGGAACAGCCTGAGACTTAGGATTTACATAGTTACTCTGTCCCTTCAGGAGGCAACAAGTTGGTTGTGCAAAAAAGAAGAAACGGTTTACACTCTACTTATAACCAGAAGATCTCTGGGATTTCTATCCCAACTCCCGTGGCTCGTGTATTCATTCCCGCAGCTACTCTGAGGTATGGGAACGAGATCGGGACATCCAAGATTAGGCTCATCTTGACTAGCATCCTTGCATTTGCAGAGAGTCAAGAGTCCAATTCGAACAAAGTTACCGCATTTAGGTTTTTTCCCCTACATTTTGAGGTCTCCAGTTAGAGGCAAGTATAAATCAACTTTTTTTCCCTACAGACAAGTATCCACTCCAGGACTCCTATACCAAATGTAAGGGGCATCTGCCGGTGAATACTTGTCAGTCTAACAATGGATGGAAAACAACAGAGGACAGCAGAAAAAAAGAAAAAGGCAAGTCTCATCTGTTATGGACTGAGCTAGCTACAAGTCCTGCTTGGGCTTGGTCGAGTATCTGGGCAGTTGTGTTGAGGACCAGAGACAACAAGAGGTGGGCACGACCTTTCAGCACCTCAGAAGTCTAGATATACGAGGGTATTAGAAAATATTAGGTTTTCTCCCATGTCCTCAACACATGGAAGACCGTCCTCCTGTCCTCTGCACGGGTCCCTGGGCATCCCACGTGAAGCTGTACTACCAGCACCTCCTCGTCGAAGCCCGGCGTCCCCCTGCCCCTCTGCGCTGAGCAAGAAAAAACAGGGACATATGGGATGGGAGACCGTGGGAACGGTGAAAAATGGCCTTTCCTTTGGAAGAACAAGCCTGGGTCCAGAAGTGAAGGGAGGAAGTCTCTAACCTTTCCTTTTAGCATCCAGAGACGGGGATAAAAAGAAGATAATTATAAAATGTCACATCCAGCTGAATTTATAAAACATTGATTGCAGTAACACAGGGAAAGAAAAGCAGCTTCTTCCACTGGAATAAGTGGCTGAAGTTATTAAATACAAACCAGCCCTGGTTTATCACTGAGAGTAACTACTTAGCGTACTTTTCTGTGAAAGTAATTTGCTTGGTTTGCTGGAGATGCCCCAAATTAAATGCTTCATCTTCACAAAATTAACATGCCCAATTAACTGTTGTCCAGAATCTTGATACTTCCCTAAACATATTTACAAGTAAGAGGAAAAGCCTCTGAATGACACTCGGAGGGATTTCAGAGCCATTCAGATGACTAAGCACTTCCAGAAAAGATATTGGGAATAAGCAGGGTGCCTGCCAGGAGTGGAAATAAGAGGATTGATCTGCAAAGAAAGATCCGTCTTGAAGGTCGAAAACCAGCGTAGAGAGAAAGCGAGAAATGCCAGAAGTCAGTTTAGGCCAGGCACCACAACGGGAATTAAAACAAGCAAAAGGCTCCTCGGGCAGACTAATGCAAACACCGAACGAAAAGAGGAGCGGTGCACCAGCAAGGAGGCAGCAGTGGTTAAAAACCATCCAGATGTGGCCCCAAATCTAATCAACTGCTTTGTCCAAGTCCTCAATAAGGACGATGCTGTCGAACATGGAGGCAAAGGCAAAGGCAGATAATGAGAACGAGTTGACGGAAATGGCAATGAACCCAATCCCGGGGAAAGCACAACTCGAGAGATTGATGGGCTCAAGTCAGGGGAGCGGCTAATCCCCACCCGAGGGCTCGGGAAGAGCTGAGCATGAAAACCACAAGCCGCATAACAAGTCCCTTTAGTGAGTTCATCAAGCTGGAAATTTGTGCAATACGATGGAAGAACAGGGAACGCAGCACCTATCAACACTCATCTCGCTGGACATCAGTAAAATGCCTCCTGGGGCACGAGTTAAAGTGGGGAAGATTGAGATTAGTACGAACATTTGGAGGAGGGCAAACAGCTAGCTAGAAGGGAAAAGACAAGTCAGCTCCAAAAGGAGAAGGGCCGTTAGCAGAGTTCTTGCTATTAGCACTAGGATCGTTTGTGGGACTGTGCTTTTTAATGTGCTAATTATTACCCTCAGCAGAAGAAGTTGGCATGTGCTGATAAACCAAAGCTGGCAGGCACTGCCAATATAGGAGAGGACCAAGATAATGTACAGGAAGAAATGGATGACCTCAAGGACTGGAAAGGTAGAAGTGGGATGGCATTTAATAGCACAGCATTCAAGGTCACGTGCTTGGGGACTAACCAGTGTTTCCTCTGTAAACTAGGAGCTGAAAACAAGGGAGGAGACACCGGCCTACGAATATTTGCAGTGATGATGACTATAAGCCGCCAGATAATGTGGCCATGAAGAGGCAGATATGATCCAAGGATGCATCATGCAAGGTATTTCCAGTAGAGACAGGGAAGCATTAATGACCCTGTCCAGGGCACTGCTGAGACCTCAACTGGAGTGGCATGTCTAATTGTTATCACACATGTTCAGGAAAGAAAATTTCAGACTGGATGTGTCCTCATACAAGAACCACTGCGTTGGCCCAAAAGCAACGGGTGCAAATTGGCTACGGATACATTTAAACTGGAAATTACAAGATGGTTCATAACATACGCCCACCCCCTCAAAGGGGAGGGGAGAGGGCAAGAGGGCTAACGTGGTTCAAGTTGGAGCTGGATCAGTTTATGAATGGTATTATTCGATATAGTGCTGGACCTGCGACCCATGTACCACTTCCACGTGCATTCAAGAAGCCTGGGGCTCCATAAATTACGATGCCCACATTGGGAATCAGCAGAAGACAGAAGGACTGTAAACACGGTGCAGCCCCAGGACATCTTGTATCCTGCCATAGAGAGAAGGGATGCCAGACAGGCATGCTGCTAGCGCAGAGGAGAGCTTCCCCTGCTCTACACATCAGGAAACGAGAGCATTCAGCAGCAGACGATGGGCCCGGGCGATGCTCCTTGGGCCAGCGCAGAGCTCGCGGGGTGTGCAGATAGCACGGTTAGCTCAGAGAACAGACTGCAGTTAGCCAGGTCCAACTCCCAGTCCAGTATGCGTCACGCTGGCACATCAGATTAACCGAGAGATGGATCCAGAAAGCGTTCAGGGTGACAGCTGATGTTTTCGCCATCGCTCTGCCAACGTGAGCAGGGAAGACAGGCAAAGAGAAAGCCCTACACTAACCTCAATCCAGGCATCCAAACAAAATAACTGGGGAGCGGGTTGCTCCTTTAACCATCCCAGTAAGGCACGAGAGACCATTCCTGTAGCTCCTTGGGTTGCACAGGGAGTATGGACCATGCAGCCCAGAAGCCGGCATCGTGCCCTACCTGTGCTGAGCTAACACTGATTTTGCACATTTGTATTCATGCGCAAAACCATATCCAGTGCCCCATTAGTGGTTGTTATTGTAGGAAAGGAAACTCAGAGTGTCACAGCCCTATTTGGGTATATACTTCCAGTGCTGGCAGCGATAATTTTACAAGCTTGGAAACCGTCCAGCAAAACACTTACTACCACGGTAGTAGCAGCGCTTACTATGAAGCGGGCAGCCCGCATTGCTCCCAGTAGCATTTAGCGAAGGTCTGGGGCATAATTCAGTGATTTTCCTACTAACCAAGAACCACGATTAACAAAGAACTTCAATGACCACACAAAAACACAGGTCCTATTTTGGAATAATGAAGCAAAGCTAACAGAGCCCCTTACTTCAAATTTAGTATTAGTCTTAGCATGGGCCAAAGGCTCACGGAAACCTACCCGAAAAGCCCCGGAGACCTTGGAACATACGGGATGGGATTACCAATCACGTGACACGGCTATTCCAAAATAATCTGACAGCGTTTCATGCTAGATTGCAAATTATTTCAGACAAAAAGAGCTGTTTCAATGGCAAGATAAAAGGAACATTTATGTGCTTTTGTACAAAGTGTTAAATTTCATGTGAAAGAAATAAATGTATATATAGCTGCCAAAAATATCAAGTGTAGAACAAATGAAAAGTTAAAAAAAATATATATATATAACCACAGAGCTACCAGGATGAAGGGAAAAGTGCTTTTTAAAACCATTTTATTTTTTGTAAAAAATGCGTGTTGGACATGTTATCAGCTTAAATGGAAAGCAGGTATCTAGGCATAAAGCTTAAAATATCATGTAATTATTTAAGAGGCACCAAAAAAAAACCCCTAAAAAAATAAGTGTCCCCACTCAAGTTCAAATGCCATGACAGATGGTTAAAACTGAAAGAAATTTTAATATCCAATTTTGTTTTCATACAAATCTGGACCAAGCTGATAAGAAAGGAGCGTCTAGCAATACTTGCACTAAACTTCCGAGCAGACCCAATGAGAAGTGATGTTTCAGAGGCACGGGAAGACTCCAAAGGAGCTAAATAATTATACTAGGCAGGAATCATGATCTAGTGATCTGAGCACATTACATTGCATCATGTCCAAAGCTGCATCAAGCCAAAGATAATTAATTCCTATAGGCCCACTGGGTTTGCAATAAAACCCAACTGTAATGAAGAAAAATAGAATCAGATGAAGCAACCAAGTAAAATGTTTCCCATCCGAGGGGCCATCACTGAACACCTCAAATTCAGGCAATTAAAGTTTCCACGTGGCAGACAAAGTAGTGTAACAGGCAGGACACGTGTGTGCACGGAAAGATGAAGACGACAGGATTCAGCACAGATCATGAACACGCTTGTAATTTCAGAGAGAATGTCACTGGAGAGACATTTGCAATTAAAAGCCATGTGCGTGAACTACCTCGATGTGTCACTGAGCTACGGCTTGAAGCTCACATCGCAATTTGTGAAACCGTGCCATCATAGTGGCTGGTCCCACCTTCAAGCCGAAACAACAAAACACGAGGTTCACGGGTTCACAGCACAGTACTACCGGAAGCTGATTTCACTCCAGATAAACTCACGCAAAGCAACAACCAGGTAGTTCACAGACTCGAGAAAGAAAGTGAGAAGCGAACAAGCCAGAATTCCTTCACACTGGATGAGTTTCAAAACGCAAACCACAATATTACCATTTCACTCAATGAAAGACTATAAATGCCCAGGGCAGGGGAACATTTCTCAAGGACATATGACACCACTAACACCAGACAGTCCATGTGCTCGAAGTACAAGCAACAATGCAGATTTGGGGTAGGTGCCATGCCAGGAGAACAAACTCCTTCACGTCAGCATACACGTCCAGGTCACAACAGCAGATCTGTCTTGTTCACACTCCTTACAACTCCACAGAAAATAATGCTGCAGGTAAGGAATGAGCATAGGGATCTACAGCAAACTCGTCTTCTAGCTCTTGGAGCATCGCCTGACCCAAATACTGTAGTTCCTCATAATTGTTTCAACTCCAAATGCAATGGTTATGCAGAAAACAATTAAGAAATGAACAGAAAAGAAAAAGCTACCAGTGGAAATACTGGAGACCAAAAGCATTTTGTTAATGAAGGAGAGAAGAACGTAAGTGGAGTGCTTGAAAACACGAGATAAACCATTTTTACATCAAACCCACTTACCCTTTGCTAATGTGGCACTTGCACTCGCACAGAGAGATCACAGAGCACCAAAGGGAGGGGAAAAGAGAAACTGCTCAAAATGGGATATTTTTTTCCTTGCTAAAAGCTAACCTGCACTGAACAGACTCTTCGTAACTCATACACAGTATTAGCAATTCCTCCGAAAAACAGAACATGCTAAACTCAGGAAGGATCTCAAAGCCTCGGCCCAAGCAGCTTGGTAGAGGTGGACGGGGCATGCACACACAACACACTGGGGCGTCGGGGAAGGAGACATGTCGTTAGGAGGTATATATGCACAACCTGAAGTTCTCCTCTACTTCCTTCTGCAAAGAAAAAGAAAAAGAGGAAGGAGAGGAACATCGTTAACAGAGCAGATTTCAACCATCAACTTGGTGAAAACGGAGCAAACCTTTGTGGAGACTCCAAGAACGGTTCGTGGGGCAGGGAGTTTTTAGGGACCTGGAAAGTTTGCAAATTAAGAGCTATTTACCTAAATTAGGATCTGTTTCTGTTACAGCGATAGCATAGGGGCTCGCGTGTGCGAGAGTCGTTTCACTAAGAGAAAGGCTTCTGGTTTGCCCTTCGTGCGCTTTTCAGAGTCTCGATTTCTCCTCACAATTAGACTATTGCACTTTGCAGGCGTGCCGGCCAGGCGAACCTGGAGCAGGGCAGACCCTCGGCAAGGGTCCCAAAGCCCTTATTCTGCAAACAACGTACTTCTAGGATGAGGATGACTTCTGGGGTCGGCCATTCTACAGAAAGCCAAATACTGAGAAAACAAGACGGGGGAAACCTGCCCCATTTATAAATGATGTACTGAATGCTTTCCAGGTTTGCTCTTTCCCCCCCAATATCAGGTTACTTACTGGGTTCTGGCTGCAGTGGCACTACAAAACCTCCCTGATTTAGCTATGGCTTATTTCCATGAGGACCATGTTTCGACGGGAGACATTAGCCGCTTCTGCCAGACTTTGGCAAATCTACTCCATCTGGAACAACCCAGGACAGGGGCCAGCCGGCTAACCAATATGCATGACGCACACCTGCGCGAGTGCTGCGGCATCTTTCTTTCCAATCCTGCCCCAACAATTCCTACTTGCGTTTCTCCAACCCCCTCGTCCTGTCCCCCGCTCCCGAAAACAATGCTAGCAAGCTCCAATAACCAGGGACACTTACCTCACAGGGCTACTAGGAACAGAGCGTCAGTCCCTACTCGGATGTCCAGCGAGGCGTGCAGCAAGGGCCGCATGCTTCCCAGAAGGAAGCTCAGTCTGAGCAACCAGTATATTTTGGGGACGTTTCATGCATTGGAAACATCACAGAACTCAGAATCTGCAGCGAAGCAGCGTGTCCCTAGGCAGAGATAGCAGCTACTATCCAAAAAGGGGTAAGACTCTTCCCAAAAGAGGTAGGATGGGAAAAGGTTATGATGTTGGGGTGCAATATTCCCATGTCCACATAATGGTGGGCTTAAAGCTCAGCTGTGGGACCCTCTCTCTTTTAACGTTATCAAAAAGTTGACAACTTCTGGGCAGACACCATTTTTCTGCCTCATTTATCACAGAGTGCAAGAATTTCACGCAGGCAAGGACACCTTGCACTCGTCATCACAGAAAGGTGCATCTGAATTCTGCTCCCTCCATACGTGCCCCAGACAACACGGGATTTGAACAAACCAGTCTTCCTTATTCCCTCCCCTTACCTTCTTGCTTCTTCCCAGAAAAATGCCTGCCTCCATGGTGTGCATCTGGTCTTTTCCACCGCTCATTTCCGGATTTGGCAAACCCAGGTACTCTACTTCATGGAAAAAAAATCTAAAGGTTTCCTACAGTAAAAGCTCATATCCCCAAAAGAAAATAAAAATGATTATAATGAAAGGCCATTCCGTGATGCAGTTATTGCAAGCGTCACCCCAACTCTTAGCAGTTGCATGCAATTCTGGTTAACACGATCACCCTGAAAATGCTAGGTACTCAGATGTTTCACAGCTCTTCTAATGCAGACACCTGTACCGGTCTGACAGAATCGTGTTCAAGTCAAGTCCTCATAGCAACTAGAGCTGTCCAGTTGAGTCATTAAACCAATACATGAGGTTACTCTCTATAGGGATAATTATACATCTGCGCTCACTAAGATATTATGAGAACAGACAAGCTACTTTAACTCAGTCATTTAAAAAGTCAAATCATTTCATGCAAGTGACAAGTAGAATCGCAACAAAATCTAAGACTTACTGGGGATTCTGGCTCTGCCTTATGTACTGCTGCCATCTATTGCCAGGCAGACTAAGGGAGCCGGCAGAGCATACTGAGATGTGTGCACAGGGTGTCCCCTGCCCCATCTGCACAATGTCAGCACTGCAAGGTCTCCACTTTTCATTGCTTCAGCATTCAAATGTCTGTACATGTGGCTCTGGGTACATTTTTCTACCATGAGAACAAATCTGGAAGAATTCTTCCAGATTATTTGAATTTGTGTGCGCATCTTTAATGAGCAGCTGTGCAATATTTTCCTCGCTTACTGTTCAATGCATGTGCCATCTTATTGTACATGATTTCCTCACAAGCTGCTCTGCAGTGCTCACCTCATCACGTATATCAGAGTGCTCCACAATCATTTATCACTGACTGAGCTGAGAAGTATTACCCTAATTTACAGGTGGAGAGCAGAGAACCAAAAATTAAGGTCAAAAGTATCCACTAATTGTGGGTGCCCAATCCAAGATAAGTAGGAACCAATTTTTCACTATGCTTAATCAAAGGTAACACTTGGGATGCTGAAAGTGCAGCTCCCCAGTTAGATCACCTGGAGCTCACAATGCTCAGCACTTCTGGAAACCTCAGACCTCAAGAGCTCACATCAGGAAACTGGAATGAGGAACATGCAACCAGTGCCCACTTGTGAAAAGTAGGGTTTAAATGATCTGTTCACCATCAACATGGGAACTCTGTGGCAGAGACAGTGACAGAATCTTGTTCTCCAACTGCCTTGACCATGAAACCTCCTTTCTCTTCCTGCAGTCCCATGCTTCATGCAACACACAGCTTCCCTGCAAGAACTGAGGCAGGGGTCTTACCGGCAACAGTCCCCTTCATTACACAAACCTGATTAATGCCCAAAATAGGTCTGTCCTGTAAAACAAATGAGACTGGAGTCCTGTGGAACAGCAGCATGTGATCATGCAACTAATGGCTGTGCCCCAACGCACATGCTGCAAACACAAGGGTCAAGGATGGGGAGGGCAGAATTAAGGTTGCATGGACAATTTGAATTCTCGCATGTCCAAACTTTCAAGTACTTCCCTTTTCAAGCTTGATGTCCCTTCACTGTGTGCTCCTGCCTGCATGGGCCATTTTCCGCATTTTAAAACAAGCCAATTGAAGACAAAGAATACATATACCCCCATCCTGCAGTGTCAGGCATGCTGGGACCTTTAAATCCACTGCGTGGATCTCTCCACCTCGAACAGAGCAAGCAGCCACACTGGGTTGCCGCCTTCTAGTTGCACAAGCATTACGGTGGAAAGAGACTACTATCGCCCTTGGGTTTCATAGCCCCTTGCAGACAGAGCAGAGGAACGACGAGGCTCAGGGCTCCATGCCAAGCTCTAGATCCAGGTGCAGTCTAATGGCTGAGACGTCTTCCTGCTTCCTCCAAACTCGCACGTTGTGCCCTCCCCATCCACCCTGTCCTGTCTCCATCAGTCTCATTCTCCTCAGCTGTCCTGAGTCTCCAGGCTCAGCAAGTCCTACTCTCCCCTTCCAGACTAGCTGGCTCCCTACCTGCTTTACCTAGGCCCCTTATCCAGTCTCCCTATCCCTCCTCAAACTCCTCCCCTCGGTCTGCCCAGCCAACCCCAGTCCTCCCCCTCCGCCTGGCTCTTTGCATCCACCTCTCCTCCACTGGTTCTGCTTCAGTCTTGAGACCCAAGCTCTTTGTCCCACCTCCTCTGCCTTACTACTCGGTCCCATCCCAAAAGCTGCCAGGCTTAGTTTTCAGGCCTCACAGATCCTTCTCCCACCCAATTCCCCTCCCCTCTCCTCCAGATCTGGCTCTTGTCCCCACTGTGTTCAGATTAAGTGGCTTCTTCCTCCAGGTTGCCTGAGCCCAGCCTGGACTTACTAAGAACACAACGGACTGACTCTTTGCACTGGGTGGTGCAACTCAGAATCACATATGAAGTATGAATTTAGATTAGAATATGCTTCGTGGACACAATCTTTAGTTCACTTAGCAGCTAAAACCTAACAAGTCTCTACTGGGCACGCAGAACACCTTACACCCAGTTGGACTTGCACACACACGTCTGCTGCCCTCTTTCTTCCAAAACATTTCAAACACCAGCTCTGACTCGCCAGGTAGCCCGGTTTTTCAAAAGTAAGGATGCCCAAATCTTTTAGCCCACCAACACCAGTGTCTTCCACTGGCTTCATTCTTTAAAAATTGTCTAAACAGTTTGGGTTTGATTCTCCAAAGGTCTGCTCCTAGTTTGGAAAGCGTCAACCCTAATGATTAAAGTTTGGCAAATCTATAGGCAACTGAAAACTGGGGTTTGCAACAAGCAGTGTCAGCAAACCTTGGGATAGGGCAAATGCTACCAGCCACACCTAAAAGGACACACTGTAAAAAACCCTCTTATTTTCCTTCTAATTCAGTTTAAATATGGTAATTATTCAGGTGCATCTGTCACACTTTCTCTTGTTCAGGCAATTTACATTTGTATACAACTATAAATAATTTAAACCTTTATACCAATTCTTCCTTCATGAGAGGACACAGATGAATGCATGCTTTCCAGATTATTTATGCGGCCCTTTGTCACGGAGTTGCCAAATGTTTTTATTAAGTATTGTGAACTCAACCTAGGAGATCACCAAATATTATTCAAGGGCAGAGGCAGGCAGGAAAAATTAGGTTACTGCTGGAGCTGACCCACAAACTGAAAAGCTGCAAAAATGCATTTTATTTTTAAAATATCAACAGGCATCTTCAGGTGGAAAAGCAAATTTCACTGCACTTGGAATATGATGAGGGTCTCACCCAGAAATCTATTCTAAATATAACATAGCAAAACAAAAATAAAAAAATCCCACCAAAGCATCTCTAAGCAGCTACCTTACAACACTTCTTGGGAAATAAATGCCAGATGAGCCTCATTTTAAATTTAAAATTACATTAATGATGGGTTTAACAATTAATGTTGTCCTCATCCTACCTCTGGGGCCCTGGGCAGTAACTTCCTTATTGCTTCTGCGACTACAAAAGTCAATGTTGCTTCCTCGCCGCTTCCTTGATCCATTCGTGCCTAGCCTAAATGCAAGTACTAGAGACGGACCCGCTCCCGCACCCCAGCTCCATTTGGAGTAAGCCTACCCCTGCACTGGCTCTCTCTGCTGTGTTGCATTAAGGCTAAGCTTTGCCCTTAGGCGCTAGACCAGGGGACGGCAACTTACAGCCTGGAGGCTGGATCCGACCCGCCAAGCTGCACTGATGTTCAGGTGGGGCGTCAAATCATTCCCTAGCGTGCCCCGGCTACAGAAGCTGGTGCCTTAACTACACTAACCTAACAGGCCTCCAGGCTCAGGCGGACTCTTGACCTAACAGTTTTGGAGGAAAAGGGCAATGAAAGGACAGCGGCACTGTAAATACTGACACCCCTTCACCGTGTACGACCCCCCATTGTATTTGCATGTTACAGATAAAGAAACTGAACCAGAGAAGAGTGGAAACTATGGCAGCATCAGGACCAGCGCAGAGCTCAGGAGCTTCGATTCGATTTGCACCTTTTCTCTCTTGCTGCAGAGAGTAGACCAGTGGCTTAAAGTTGCAGAAAAGTAGGTTGAGATTGGAGATCAGGAAAACACTTCACTGTTAGAGCAGCGAGGCAGAGGAATAACCGTCTAGGGAAGGGGGACTCTCCAGCGCTGGAGGTGTCAAGAAGAGGTTGGGCAGCCGCCGGTCGGGGATGATCTGGGTGTAGCGATGCCTGTAATCTGTGATGAGGATTTCCCAGGCTTCTGGGCTGTGCTGGTTGCCCCCCCCCACACCCCTTTTCTGCTCCATGCATCAGGGGGTTTTGACGCCTCCCCCCGAGGCGCTGGGTGCTGCTGCAGCCCAGGCTGGGGATGGGACTGGGCTGTGCCAATGGTCCTGCTGGGACTCAAACCTGGAGGGTCCTGGCTGGAGGGTCTTCCCCCTCCACGACCGACTATCAAATTTGGGGTCAAGAAGGAATTTTATCCCGTGGTCAAACTGGTATAGATTGGGGAGGGGGAGCTGCCTTCCTCTCTACCTGCTGGGGGCTTCACCCTTTATCTGGGATCTCTTGAGCATCTATTAACAACCTTATATAGAAGCAAGATATCGATTGCTGTGGTCCCTCTGCTTTCCCTGTGGCAGCTTCAGACGTGATGCCTTGTGTTGTGTCCGGGTTGACAGTTTTACTAAGAGGTTGGACAACGGATGTGTATGGCATGGTTTCAATTCTGCCACAGGCATCTGCAGGTCCCTTCCAGCCCAACTTCTCCACGATTTTATGACTACGGTTCTCTGCTCCCTTTCGACTATATGATGTTCTGCTGTGCCTGTAATCCTTCCACACTCATATGAGACGCACACTGCGTCCTTATGTGTTTCTTAGCACTTCAGAAATCATTTGGGTGTTTCAGTTATATGGCTGCACATTGTAAAACTAGGGGAGCTGAAGACTGCTTTAGTCATGACCTAAAATTAGATATAATAAAATAAAAAAATAGATGATGCACTCCCAGCACTGCGCTTTCAGAGTCTGAGGAAGCTGTGCCTCAGAAGTATCCAGAAAAGTGAGAGAGAAATGAAAAATTTCTCAAGGCACTAAAAGTTGTATATATTTTTTTCAAGCAGATATTGCTGTTCATCTTCCAACAACCACCGAGTGCACCCTTTAACGATGTATTAAACACTACCTGTCCAGGGCACATTAGAAATAGTCTAATGTTTTAATCTAATACAATTTACTAAGTTTTGTTTGAATTAATTCTACAGCCAATGAACTGTTCTCAATATAAACATCAGCCTGTTTTGCATCACTGGAGAAGAGGAGTTGTTGTCCATGTTAGTCTGAAGCCGCGCAGAAGAGGGGGCGGGGGGCACTACTGGGGTGAAACCGTACGCTACACGTTTCCCACACTAAAGCTGCGGCGTGTGAAGCAGCGTTAAAGCTAGAACATGCTGTGAGCAGTCACACGTTGAGGGTTAGCACTGTTCCTTGCTTTTACACTTCTCACTTGCCACAAAAGAGCTGGCGAGTAGGGGCATGGCTAAGAGCCAGGGCACCTGGGCTCTACCCAAGCTGCAGCAAGGGAAGTTGAGGTTGGATATTAGGAAGAACTCTCTCCTGAGGAGGGTGGTGAAGCACTGGACCAGGCTCCCCAGAGAGGTGGTGCAGTCTCCATGCTTGGAGGTTTTGAAGACCCGGGTAGACAAAGCCGTGTCTGGGATGATGTAGTCGGGGCTGATCCTGCTTGGAGCAGGGGGTTGCACTAGATGCAACCTCTTGAGGTCCCTTCAACCCTCATTTTCTGTGATACCCTTGCTTGGAAGGGGAGGATGGGAGTGGTGTATCCTGGGATGCTGGAGGACTACAAATTGCTCATTTTATTTCTGTGGAGAGGTCTGAAGCTACGCTAATATGAGCTAGGCAGCACGGCCCAGTTAACCCTCTCCTGAAGTGATATCGCTCTGAGAGCTCAAAGGGCATTTAGCATGAGCTAACGCACTTCAGTGTGCAAATGTGCAGGTGTTGAATGCGCTTAGGATGGTCCAAGAGTAACATGTAACTTCACCCTTAGGAGAATAACTGGTCAGAGAAGCATAACCGTTTGTAAGCAACATCCGACTTGCCTACAAAAGCTTATGCCTTTCTGAATTAGTTAGTCTCTAAGGTACAACCCTGCCCTGGCTTTTGCATCCTGGAGACGGGTATTTAACACAGAAAGCAAATACCGACCGACAACTCGTGGGACTCTGGCAAGATCTCAGAAGAACGGAAAACGGCAAAGAGCTGCAATCTTTTTAAGAGGGCAAATCAGAGATTCCAGAGAATTACAGGCCAGTCAAACTTCAATAAAGATATTGGGCTTAGCATCAATGTGTAAGCACTTAGAAAAACACAGTGATAAGCAAAAGCCAAGATGGATTTGTCAAGAGGAAATCATACCTGCAAACATGATCTCCTTTCATGGTAAGTTGATGAGTTTTGTCGACAGAGGAAGGGCAGCAGCTGTGATATACCTGGAATTTAACAAGGCTTTTGATACTGTCGCCAACAAAATACTCATAAAATGAACCCAAATATTTAATTTAGCTGGAACCACTGCAAGGGAGGCACATAACTAGTTATGTCGGCAAGCTCAAAGAGCAGCGAGGCAACAGCTCAGTGTCTAATTAGGAGGAGTTATGAAATGGAGTTGCTCAGAGGTCTGCCCTGGGTCTGGACCTCTTTGATACCGTCATTAATGACCCGAAGGATACAAATGAACGTGCACCCAGTTAAACTACAAATGATACCAAGCTCGATGGACTAGCAGATGCTGGGGAAAAGAATTAGGATTCAAAATGCCCTTGGATAAACCAGAGAAGTGGTCTGAAATAAACTGGGTGCATTTCAGCAAGGACAAGTGCAAATAGACCGTTTCAGAAAGGACCATTAATCAAACAAACTCCCAAGGGGAGCGACTGGCTAGGCTGCAATGCTGCCAAAAAGGCCCTGGGGATTATAGTGGACATTAATGAGCATCACCTGCATTCAGTTTTGGCCACTGAACTTCAAAAAGTACGTGGACAAACTGAAAAGGCGTAATAAGTCATCTGGACACTATCGGCAGCTGCAACTTCCAGCTACCACCATGCTGCCCAGAGGGATTGTGTGGCCGCAGCAGCAGCAGCAGCAGCAGCAGCAAGTGTTCATCCACGCACCCCCACGCCAGCGCCTGGGGGTGCTGCCCGGGTCACCCAGCCTTAGTTACACCACTGACAAACTGGAAAGGATCCAATGGAGAGCAACACAAGTGATGAAAGGTCTGGGAACGTGACACGTGAGAAGCCTGGAAGAACCTGGAAGCTGATTTATTTTGGACGTGAGCAGACTGAGAAGCCTCTGAATACAAAAAGAGTGGTCATGAAAAGGATGGCAATCGAGTGCTTTTGGTCCACAGGGAGCAGGAGATATAGGTTCAGTACTGCATTAGAAAGAACTTTCCAAGGGTGGGTTAGATTACCTAGACCGCTTGGGGGATCTCCATCATTCCAACTTTTTAAGATGCATAGCTGGGATGGCCCTGCCTCGGCCATGGGACCGGACTCGATTTTTGAGGCCCTTCAGGTGCTGTTTTTCTGCAGTTCTATACCTGTCTCTATCTAGGAAAACACAGCTCAACAGACACGCGCTAAAAAAGATGAGAACACGTCTGGTGGAGAAATGGCATTAATTTCCATACTGATTATTCTGAATAGCTTTTATGACTTCCCACAAATGGAAAGAAAATTAAACGAGTGCAGCTGAATTATGAGACTTTCAGCGAGGAAACAAAAAGGCACAGCACAATTTTCTTCCGAAACACTCTGCTTTCGCCAGCCTCCGGAACAAAGAGGCACCTTTGCTCCGCAGTTCACCAACACGCCCGTAGCTGCAGAGCTATTTGAAATGAAAGGTCACGTGTAAAAAGCAGAGGCTTGGACACAGTGGGCGCATCTACACAAGACGCTTAATGCCCATTGGCCTAATTCTACTCTGCATTAGCACAGCTGGCAAAAGCCGTGCTAATGCGCAGTAGATTCGTTTGCTCTGATGCACAGTAGTGCCAATTCTGGCGCATTTAGTACCTGCTATTCCAGGTACTAAACCTAATGCACCATAATTACAGTGCATTAAATTAGTACCTGTTATTACAGGTACTCAAACTTAATGCACCCCAATTCCTGTGCATTAATGAACACGTAGACCCACCCACCGTGTGTTGCAAGGTTTGAGCACAGTTTAGTGATTTATGCAAACGTGGCTGCTTATTTCTGCAAATGCGAAGGGGGCACTATGATTAAAGACCCTTTCTAATTATTCAACACTTTGCTACTAGCTTATATTTAAAATCTTAAGCAGAAAGAAAGAAAAAAAAAATCATCAAGGCTTTTTATACAACGAATTTTCCTGCTCATTCTGATCACTACTACCAGTTCAGCTGCAGCAAGCCCTTCACAGGGACTTGTGGCTGGCAGCTATCGGTGGGATTAACACTGCATCAAAGCAAATCAAACAACATTACGGTGTTTGCTATGTTCAGTGATCGGTCCACAGTAGGGTTCCCAGCACCGCTAGCATAGATGAGCTCAACTCATTGGCAACAGTGGAAAGTTTCCCTTGGGTCTCATTTCATAGATGAATCTCTCTCAAAAGCATTAAGAAGTGCAAAGTCATATCACGCATTAACGTGGGCTCGACTTCATTTATGATTCGACTATTAGTACAGCAGCCTACGAGTTCATTAAATGTTTTTATTCCACTTTTCACTGATGGAGACACGTGTAGAAGTGTGCATTCATTCAGTCCTCAAAAGCTTCACTCCCGAGTTGGGCAAGTCTAGCTACTTACAGCTTAAAAAACAAACCCACTTTTCGATCAGATTTTGTAACTCCTGTAGCTTGGGAAAGAAGCAGATCACAACTGACAAAAGAATTAACACCAGCTATTTTGGAGAGACGTGACAAAGCTCTCAAAAAGATGTGAAGCCTGCTAATTTGTATTATGCTTTTTCCAGCAATTCCAGTAAGACAGTACTGCAGAGACTGCACGTGTTGGATGCTGTTTTGGGGTCTGTTCCCCCCCACCCAGTATCATGTGCACCCTTTGCACCTGTAACCATTTACTCAGGGGTCCATGCGGCATTTCTATCAACCCCACTCCGTGGGCCGTTATCTATCCAGACAAAGCAAGAAGATACTTGAGACAATTGCTTTCAACACAAAAGACCTTTCAAGGTACCTGAGTTCATCTCCTCGGTGGAAGTCCAGCTTGCGTCCTGTGCCAGCTCCTTTATAAGTTTTCTGCGCATCTGCCTCTTCTCCCTCAGCACGTTCTTGAAGTTGTTGATGCACTTGTTCAGGTAGATGGTCTCCGCACACACCTTTTCAAGGCTCATAGGCCTGAACTCTTTTGCTTGCTCAGGTGGAAGAGCAGCATCTAGGCCCGCTTCCCCAGAAGGTAGGGTCTGTCCGGCACAGCTCTCCGCGTCTGAACCCAGCACCGGAGGGGAGGCAGGAGACTCGCGAGGGGCAGGGGGAAGACTGGAAGGAACAAACTGCATCTGAACAACAGATTCACTGTTCGCGGCGATGTTGGTCTGGCTCTCCGAGGACTGACTGGGGGGACTTTCGGCAAAGATATCTGAACTTCCACAGGTGCCGGTGCTGTCCAGCATCAGCGTGGGGTCATCTTCCATCTGGTAGCCGCTGTCGTTCTCCAGAAGGACGTCAGAGTCGCTCGTCTCCAGCTTGTTAAAAACCACTTGTAGGGCAGATCTAAAGTGATTAATGGCTTTCCCAAGCTTATTGGTGTAAAATTTCACGTCTACAAGATCAAGGTTTTCCCGGGAATGTTCAAGGAAATACTGGGAGTTTTCCAAGACGTCCCTAAAGACCTGATCGGTTTGATCTTGGTCGTTCAGATCAATTTGGACCAGATCTTTCAGACTGTCACTGCTATCAGCCGACTTATCCACAGCGTGAACCTGGCTTACGGCCACGACTCCGCTAGAGCGATTTTCCAACAGAAGATTTAGTTGCTCCGTGCGGATCAACTCGTGCACGGCACCGCTGTTCGTTTCCCCTCCTCCCGCAGTTCTCCCCCCGGCTTTGTTTTCCTCTAAAGGGGAAGAGCAGTTTTTCGCTGCACTTTCAAAGTCGAGCTGAAGCTCTTTTCCATCACATGAAGTATGTCCGTGGGTGGAGGACTCTGAGGAGTGTAAGCAAGGTCCTTCACTCAATTTGGGCAAACTAGTTACCTGAGGCGTTTCCCGAGGAGCAGGAGGAACGGGCGGAGAGGAGTCATCCTTTTGGGAAGATGCATCACTACAGTCCAGCACTTGTACGACCTGCTCCGTTGTCTTCTCGCATTCAGAAACCAAGTTGCTTTTCTTAGTTAAGTTCAACTTTGGTGCAAAGCCAAGCCTCTCCGCTGCGCACTGCGCTCTCTTACTTGTATTTTTATACCTGCCCTGATGGGATCCATCTCCACCTGGTCTTTGAGTCTCTTCCTCGAGGTTCACCGAGGTCCGATGATTTCTCTTGACACCCGTCTGCAACGGGACCAAATCTGCTCCATGGCCCCTTTGACTAGGCTGCTGACTTTGCTCCTCCGTGGTAGCAATCCTGACCCCCGCACTATGCAAGACAACTGACTTCTGCAAAATAAAGTCTCTATGTTCAGAGTTGGCAAGTTCGACGACTGCTGGTCGTGGCGTTACCCGTCTGCCTGCTGCGGACTCTGACCGGTAAGCATCTTTTATGAACTTGCTGCACTGGATCCCATTGAAGCAATGGTACTCGGACAAGAAGCTGTAGATGAGCTCTGCTGTGTCTTCACCATCTTGCTCTGGGATGCCAAAGAAATAGAGAACTGGCTCTTCCTTGCGTGCATCCCTGGATGGCTCCCTGGCGTGTGCAGCAAGAGAGGTTTTGGCAGCAGAGCCACCCTGCAAGCCTTCGATCTCGCTCAAGACGGTATCGACACAGCTGGAAACTTCATCCACGGAGCCTTTTATCAAGGTCAGGTGCTCTCGGAGCTCTGCAATCTCCGTCTGGATGCGGCTGATCCCCTGCAGCTCTTTCACGATGTACTCGACCACATCTGCAGAGCAGTCTCGTGCTAGCCGGCTCTTCCTATAGTACGCAGGAGACTGGTCCTGGGGATAGAACCCGTCTCTCTCCGCGATCTCCCTCCAGCTCATGGTGATGCTGAGAGCAGAAATGTCCTGCCCTTCTGATATCAGCCCCTTGCTCTGGCTAACAGGCTGAAGAGTACCCGCAGAGGATTTGCCCTCCGAATCCTGCTGATGCTGTTGAACAGAGCACGGGATTTTTACATAGCCGTCCCAATTGAGTTCCACCTCGCCAATGCAGACGTCGCTCACCTCCCCGGGCCCTTTTCTCCTGTCCTGAGAAAAGCCCCCTCCAGGAGCAGGAAATTCAGGACCTGTGGATTTCCTCTTGATCCCACAGACGACCACGTCCGTCTCAATTTCCACGGGAGAAAGCTGGTGGTGGTGGTGGCGGCCCCGGCTCATCGTGATCTCGTCGACTTGGCTTTGAAGAAGCCTTTTCATTTTCCCCGTCAGACAGAACTGGAGCCTTTGCTTCTTGAACTGCTTCCTGGCCAAGAGTTTTACAACAGATTTCTGGTGCAGGAGAGCAATCTCATTTCCTGGCTTTTTCAATCTACTTCTAGCAAACATCCTCAGCAGCTACACCTGTGTCTTTTCATAGTGCCATATAGCAGCACAAGCATACATCTATCACTGCCCAGCGCACCTGCACCTCTCGGGCTTATTCTTTTCATGAAGCAGTTACCCAAAGAGGGAGAATATTGAATTCTGGTCAGAAAGAAAGAGAGAAAGAGATCGTTTAAAGCAGGTAACCAAAAAAAAAAAAAAAATCTAAATATTGACACCAGGCAGAAAGAGGACCTGCTCTTTTGAAAGTCCCTGTCACAATCCACCTATTTTAACTTGAAAACCAGTTCTGGATCAATCATTCTCTGTTAAAGCAGCTTAGTCCCTCCTCACCCCCAACTCTCTCTCCATCGGGGAGTAAAATACTGAATAAAAACGACCCCCTGGGATCAGTCAATGTGTGACCACTGCCTTTCCACTACCAGAATTGCAATGCCGTCTAATCTGAGCTCTCAATAGTGATGCTCTCTGCAATTATCCCCTTTGAATACAGATTCTGACATGAAATATTAAGTATTCTCTCTCCGCAGTCCCACCCCCCACCCCCAGAGCCATGCGATTCCTCCTTTCTTGCTTCAAAGTGAAGCAAAAATCAAGGATAAATTGGCTCACTATCAGCAATCCCATGGGAATTGCAGAGAGTGATATAAAGTGGCAGCAAGACTGGATGTCAGAGCAGAGTGTAAAACCTTTTCATTATTTGGATATTTTCATCTTAATATTTAGTAACGAACACTAAAGCAGCTCTCAAAACTAACAAGCTGCCTAGTTAACCCATGTTTAATGCATGCGGCACGCAGCACATCTACAGGCTGAGCCGGTGGGGTGGAGATCTGAGAGCCATTTTTATTCCAGCCTTCCAGATATCCAGGATTGAACCTTCCCACCAAACAGGGAAACAGGCTCCGCACGATGTGGTCGAGACTCTTTGCTGGCTATTGCCGAGCGGCACACAAGCGGCAGTGCGTGTCCTCAGCACCCGGCAGAGCACAGTGCTTCAGCCCGGACCCTCACCTCGCACAAACGTGTGCTGTAACCAGGACTGCCGAGACAGAGCTTGCTTGCGCGGGATGCATTACACCACCTGCCTTTCATTTGCTAATAGTTATGCAGTCCCGAGTCTAAAATATTTTAGACACAAATAAATCCATGATGCACTGAAATAAGCACTGCGTACAGCCTAATTATTGGAAATTTTATCACATACAAAGCCTTTGTGATGCAGCTTTAGGACTAGCGCTGATTTTGAACACAAAGGCTTACCGTAATGGCATGGCTGCATGGATAATCTCAAACTCTTCAGCAAAAACCAGGGGAGGTAAAGTCAGAAACCTTTTCCACCCTCAGAGTGAACGCAAGCTGCTCAACACCTTAACTCAAGCAGCAAGCCACCATCCAGAAAGCTCAGCACAAAGTTATTCTGGTCCCTGGCGTTTGTATGATTCAGTCGACATCGAGGGACTCGATCCCTGGTTTAATCTGACCTTTAATTTAGGCTGAGCAGGCAGGGTTAGATAAAACAGCTTGCATAGTGTTATCAGTGGTTCTTGAATCCCAAATTTCCAAGCAGGCGTTTGCAGCACAACACCGCCAGACGTCTCTGGAGACTAGCGTGTGCTACATCTCCACAGCTCCCAGAGCCGAGCGTGCAAGGATCCCAGGACCAGGAGCGAGGGCCAGACAGTTCTCACTGTGCGGCTATGCAACAGGATAAGAAGAGTCTCATCGAAGGTATATTGAACTCCCCGGCAGCCTTTGCAAGGATGTAAGGGCCAGACCCAAGGTTCACTGAAATATTCAATAGGCATCTCTTTAAAAAGCTGAATGGTTATTTGCATTTACAGAGCAACTATCCAAAGCTCTGTAAGATGCGCTGCACCCAGGCTACCACAGTCCTAATACACAGTCTCAAAACACATCTGCCTTAACTGCACTGGTTTCTTCTCAGGCGGTATGCTTCACAATTTTATTAGCCACCTTCTAATACGTCCAATGAGAATGCCTTGTTTTTGTGCATAACCTCCCATTTAATTACACTGGGAAGCATTCCTTCATCTGGACAAAGCGGTGCTTGCAAACACTCATCTTGCTATTACTCAGACAGCTTTAGCATGTCATAATTAAGGTTGCATCAGCATTTCAATGTACAAATCCCGTTATTGTAAAGGTGGAACTTGGCACCTCAACTTCGCATCCATACCAAAAATGTAGCACGTGCCTTCCAACAGACTACCCATCCGGCACTTATTAGAAGCATTGAAATGCTATTCCCCCATTGCAAATCTTTCTGCTCCTTTCTTGGGGGAAAATATGGTTCCAGGTTAATCAAATGAAAGTGTTTGAGCCATTGGTCCATTCAAAGCGAGACTTTCATCCCTTTGCTCTGTAATTGCTCCCCGAGGTGAGCACGACTTGTGAGGAGTGGCTGAGGGAAATGGGCTGACCAAGTCTGCAGAAGAGAAGACCGAGGAGGATTGAATAGCAGCCTTCACCTCCCTGCAGGGGGGCTGCAAAGAGGATGGAGCTGGGCTGTTCTCCGTGGGGGAAGATGACAGGAAAAGGAGCAATGGGCTCAAGCTGCAGCAAGGAAAGTTGAGGTTGGATATTAGGAAAAACTTTTTCATGAGGAGGGTAGTAAAATAGTGGAGCAGGTTACCCAGAGAGGTGGTGCAGTCTCCATCCTTGGAGGTGTTGAAGCCCTGGGTAGACAAAGCCTTGGCTGGGATGATGTATTTGGGGCTGGTCCTGCTTGGAGCAGGGCGATGCACTAGATGCGACCCCCTGAGCTCCCTTCCACCTTCACGGTCTATGATTCTGCCCTAAGAAACAGCATGTGTTCAGGTTGCATTTGTCCAGGACTTACAGAGTTACCTCAAGTCCCTTGAGTAAAGACTAAGTTGCCTTTGGTGTTAAAGTCTGTTTTAACTCGCCAAGGAGAGAGACGCTGTATAGACTGGCACCCTCTCTGTAGGTAGGAAGAAAGCTAGAAATCAAGATAGTTGTGGCTTCCTGGGTGCAAAACCCAGGTGTCATGAACAGGTACAGATGTGAACTCCATGTATTTTGGGACATGTACAGCTGCCTGCCCATAAAAGCAGGGCAAAACACAGCCCACGGACCAGATTCGCCCCACAAAGGGGCTTTTCCCGGGCACCGTCCAGCCATGGTGTGTCCTGCCGTCCCCTGGGCATGCCGCGGGGCTGGGGTGGCTCCGCAGCTGGACTGCCTTTCTAGGCAGCCCAGGTGATGGCAGCTTCTTCTGGCTGCCACCACTGCAAGCCCCAGCCCCACGGTACTGGTGGGGACCCAAGTGCACAGCCCCAAACCAGCCCGCCCCGCGCCCGCACCAGCTCCAGACTCGCTCGTCCAGGCTCAGCAGCAGCAGCCGGACAGAAACCACTGCTCAACATGGGGGGAAAGCGGCTGGGCTGCCCTGCGGCTGCTCCGCATTGCGACCCCGCTGAGCAGCCTGGAGGTGGTGGCGGCGGCGGGGGAGACGCAGGGCAGCCCAGCGAGGGCTCCAAGCGGCTGCAGCAGGAAGGGCCCTGCAGCAATAAGGGGGATGGGGCTGCTTCCCCCGTGCTGAGCAAGTTTGTCCAGTTGCCACCGCTGCTCGGCACAGGCGAGTCTGCAGCAAGTGCGGGGCACGCCGGGTCGGGGCAGCGCGCGCAGGTCCCCACTGGTACCATGGGGCTGGGGCAGCTGGAAGGAGCCACGGCTGCCTGGGCTGCCTACAAAGGCAGTCCAGCTGCAGAGCTGCCCCAGCCCGGCTGCGTGTCCAGGGGGCAGAGGACATGTCACAGGCAGGCGGTGCGGGGCAGGCTGGGGTCAGGGCCGCGGCGAGTCCGGAGCGGGCATGGGGTGGTGGTGGGGTGAGTCCCAGCAATATACAAGAGTAAAACCTCATTTTGAGCTATTATGCAGTCACCTCTATATACACGATGCAAATGCACAAATCAGGACAAATTTTTTTTTTTTAAATAAAATTAAAATATGTTATTGTCAAGGTTTGATTTTTAGTACATCATTTGTTCTTTTCTGGTTCCAAGATGGCAAACCCCCTTCCCAAAAGGAGTACTTCTGGGGGCAAGGGGAGGGACTTTCAGTCCCGAGATGGCGACCAGGGCGTGGGGCTACCCTTGCCGCCCTGGACAGCTCACCAAAACTCGTTAAGCCACCCTCCCGCTGAAAGAATTGCCCGCCCCTGCCCTAAAGGCTGCGAGAAGAATCTTTGCACGTGTTTGTAAAGAGACATTTTGCTTTCACTGTACGATGGCTGTGCTGACTTACCGACTGCTTTTTTAGGTCCAAAAAATCAAAGCAAGCTGAAATTTGCTGTCAGTTCATTAGTCTGTAGCTGCAGCACCCTTGCAGCTCACTGAACAGAAGGTCGGGGGTAATTCTTTTCTAGCTGAGCATTTTACTCAACAGACGACATCACCTCCCAAGACAATCCGGTGCAAAGGAAACAGGCAGCACCTGTGTCGGTGCCCTCACGTTTGAGGGACAGCAGCCAAGGATGCTATGCATCCTACCGAATTCAGTGGTGTTACTACAGGTTGAACATCCCGCTCCGTTCAGCGATCATCAGGCTCTTGGGACGGGGAGATGGCAGACACGCCTGATGCACAGCTCCACGTGGGAGCAAGGGTTCAGAAACAGCCTGTGCCCAGCACCGTCGCTGGGTCGCTCTAAGCAGCTCCCCACTCAGCACCTCCATGCTCTGGATCACCCTTCGGAGGTGCCCGCCTCTCTCCGTCCACTGGATAGGAACCTGACCTCACCTACCGGGATGAAGGAGCCTGTTGCTCAGCTGCACAGAAGCCTTACACGATGCACCAGTGAGGCCGTTCTGGATCTGGCTCCCAGTCTCCAGGAAGAAAGGACTTGCACCTTCCTACTTCGGTAAGTTCTGGAGGCCTCTCCTGATGAGGCCGAGACATCCTCATGCATTGTTTTTTCTTGGAAGAAAAACTGCATTTCATTCTTAACAAACTCAACCGGACTCCAATAGTGGCTGCTTTTTGGGGGTGTTCAGGCTGCAGAACCCACTCAGCGATACCTCCTGTTTGCACAGGTCAAGCAAAGGGAGCACATGCGCTGCTGCGTGAAGAGGCTCACAACACCCACCAGGAAAACCGTGGGAAGCTAAGCAAGGTAATGCGCATGAAGCAAGTGAAAGCAGTTCCCATCTGGAGCTGTGAAAGACTCCCCGAACGTGTGTGTGTTTATTCCCGGGGAGCAGCGACGGCAGGGCAAGGGCTGGAAACCGGGGACACCAGCACTGAGCACAGTGGAGTGGGAAACAAGAGCGCAGTAATTCTGGAAGCAAGAATACAGACAGCGATTAAATTCATCCTCAATGAATTTGCACCCCAGGGCTTTGCACACACGGCATAGGCCTAGCGCTCTCCAAGGGGAGAACAGCTGGCTGCAACCTGCGCTCACATGTTGCTTTGGCTGCACCCCTCTGGTCCATCCATCCATGCCCGTCCTAGCACTGACAAAAGAACAGCCCTGGAGAGAAGCGGCTGAGAAAGTTGGCTTTCAATTCCAGATGTGAAAGAAACACCAGGAGCTGCAAGGCAGGCGACGGGAACCGGGAGGTTTTGACATTAAAACAAGAGGAGAGAAATTCGCAGTTAAGGCTGCCATAGCAACTGCCCTCGACATTCTTCTACATGCTGCAACATTGATCCTTCCCGAGAATTTTTGCAGCACCTTAAGTACATTAATTACTGGAGATCTCAATAAAGGAAGCCAACTGCAGCGCCGGAGCGAGCGACGGGGAAGTCGCAGGCAGCAGCTTCGGCAGCACCGCCTCCGGAGATCGGCGGGCTGCATTTTAATCAACAATAGGTTTAGCTTTCGGTCAGACGGCGCTTGAGGGAGGCACCATCGTACACCTTGCTTGTTGCTGCAAATGCTCCCCTTCCCAAACCCTATTACTGATGATTAGCTGAAATGGCCACTCCGGCGCTGTAATGTGAAGTACTTGAGAAACTTGCACTGCCGAGTGAGCCTGGATCCGTGGCAGCAGCAGCTCTCCGATTAAAAGACCGAACGTAACCTGAACCCCCAGCCACAGCTGCTCCTATTTCTCAGGTGATGCACACTGCACTTCACAGATGTATTAAAAAAGGGAACGTGCCCCGAGTCCTTCCAATCGAAGCTAAACCAGGACAACGGACAATTGCGCACAAAGCATGGAAACGGCCGTGCCACAAGTCCGGGACCGTGAGGCACAGTTTGGTTATGCACACGTGGGCTCCTTTTTAATAATCCGAGTTTCTGCTCCACCGCAAGAGCAACAGCAACTGGTACGGTCAGATGTACAAGACTGGTCCCATTTGAACCCTCGCGTGCACTCGCCAAGAACTTTAAAACTTTCCCTGCTCACGGCACCGATGGACCGGGCGTTTGGTCAAGGGATGAATTAGCTGAGGTGAGGCACAAAGTGGTTCCAAAGGTTTTTGTGTTTGGGGGTCAATAGAGAGTAAAAAAAAAAAAAAAAGATTTCCCCCACCTCCTCCCTGGCCAATTTAAAAATAGATGCTGAAGAATTTTTTGGAGCAGTTTCACAGGCAAATACGAAGCAGATGATAGATGAGATGTGGCAGGTAAATGGCTCTCACTGAGGAGAAAAAGATCGATAAAAGCTCATTTGCTGTTGAGTTGCACACCTCCAAAAAAACCCTCATGTCATGTTTGCAGGTCTCCTGCATATGTTCATTTATTGGGCGCAGAGTCCGGTGCTACAGAAGGCAGACCACGTTCTTTGGGTAAATGCGATATCTTTTATTAGACCAGCTAAATAGTTGGAAAAATTGTTCTTTGCAAGCTTTCGGGCACAAACGCCCTTCTTCAGGCACCAACACCCCCGTGCTACACAAGAGTCTCCTCTGCGTACCTGGACCAAAGCGGCAATGAAGTTATGCTAAGCCTGATAAAAGCACGATTACGAAGTTGCACTATTTAACTTCATCCCATTTCTCACGTAATTAAGAAACACTGGTACGAAAAACGCTGCATAACCACTTGATCATCTTTCCTCCGATAGTTCCTCACTCTGGAGCCCTTAGCTCTGCACACATGTGCTTTTACCATCACTTTTTGCACATTCAAGGCTAGAAGGAGCAAACACTGGAATGGCAAAACACTAGCTGTATTCCCCAGCTTGCTGGGAGCTGAAAGCAAAGCATCTGGACACAGAGTCAGAGAAATGGGTTTTCCGGCACTTGAAAGGCAGGAGTGATTTGGGGGCTGCTCGGAAGTGCCATGGTAAAACGCAAGCCTGGTTGCTCAGCTCCAATTGCGAGTGAACGACACCCCAGGCAGGAGAGCACCCGTGAGAAGACCCTGTGCTGTGGCAAGGCAGGAGGGAGAGCCGGCTGCCCTAGGACAGGAGAGAGGTCTGGGTCATTTATTCCTGCTCCCCGATGCAACCGCTGCGCCGCGTAGCAGCAAGTGTTGAGCTCCGGCAGGGGAGTCATGGGGGGCACTAACCTCATCACCCGACTTCCTGCCAGGACCTCTGTGCTATGTGGCATTGAATATTACACACAGCTGGATTGCATCTCAAATAATCCAAATGGCAACCTGGGTGCACTGTCACATAACCAGATTGGAGCATTTTCCTTCCAAGCAGATTTACTTGGATCAAAACCCTAGTGACCAACCACTCCTGCCGAGAGGCTGACAAGCCAGAAGCAAGAGCTAACTTTTCTGTTGATAGGAAATGACACTGAAAACGGACCAAAGAGGCGTCTGGCTTTGAGATTTGGGGTGCCAAAATTAGAGGCCGTTCAAGCCGCTTCTGAACGTCCTGGTTACAACCGGGGTACCGTGCACGTGCCGTGCCGCTGAATGCACTAGGTACCTCTTCAATGAGAGATGCAGGCACAGCTACAGAAGGGTTCGAGGAAAATGAGCAACTGAAGCATGGCATACCATATCTTTCCTCCCGCTTTTAATCCAAGTTGCACTGCAGGGAATGGAGGGGAACAGTTTGGGTTTCTGCACTGCTGAAACCAGCCACCAGAAAGGGATGAACTGGAGTAGCTCGCTGACAAGATGGGGGGAACTGGTTTTCAGTAAGGACAGGCACTGCAGCTGGAAGCGACGTGCAATGCTGTTTAGCCCCAGGTGAGGCAAGTCGGAGATGCAAACTTGGGTATCGAGGCAGCACTAGGAGCACTGCAGGTTATGTCGGAGAGTCCCTGACCCAGCACGGCCGCTCTTCTGCAAGGGGAGCTGCAACGTGCTCTTCATTACGGGGGCCGGGCTGGGGAAAGACATCCCCCGTTGGCACTGCCTGTCGGTTTAAGGAAGCAAACACTCAGTGGCATTTGGATGAGCTAGGGAAAAAAGAAAAAGGTAACACGAGGAGCTGAGAGATGTTCGAGCTGATGCCACAGAAGCGGAGCCAAGAACACTGACTCCAAAAAGTGGGATTCGCTTCAGACTTCATTCAAAAGGCTTTGCCCTTTGTGGCTGGCAGGCAGAAAGCACTGCCATCGTTTCCCAAGTCCCTCAAAGGCCTTCTACACTGGCAGCAGGGAGCTGCCCGAATTAACAAGGGACAGAACGAGAAAGTGAGAAGACATCTGAAACTGTCACACCATCTGCTCTTATTCATAAGCCTGCGTGGCATCCTTGCTGCTTCCTACATGCCAGTCATTTCATCCTGCCAGCTCGCAAGCTACTCGGCACAAAACCAGGCCAATGGCATCAACATTTTCAGAGCAAAAGGAGCCTTTTTTATTAACGGTATTTGCACCATGATGTGAATTATTGTCAAACCGTTTACTTCTCAAGTGATCAAATTTAAAATATCCTAAAACAAATTCCCATTATAAATACACTAAAAACCTTAGGTGCCAAGTTCCAGCTGAGATAAAAACCCTCCTAACTCAGAAGTGCGCAGGGTAAATGCTGACAACCTCAACTACAGCAGTGCTAGAGCAAACAGGTCTGGGAGATGAGTGTGTAGAAACTCAAATACAAGTGCACACACCGCAGCGAATGCTCCTGCTCGTGCACGGGTGTTGCATCCCACGAGCTTTCCCAAATTATATTACCCCCAAATACTGCCCATTCCCTTCAGACCCCACACGTTTCACTGCCTTCTGACGACTTGCAGTTTATCCTTAGCATCGTCACCCCTTCCAGTCACTTACCTTTCTGCTTCAAACCCAAATAAAAAGTGAAAAGGAAAAGGAAATGCATTGCATTAGAAACAGACAACTACAGAACACAACAGCTCGCTCTCCTAGGTCCTGAAGGAGTCTTGCTCTCGTCCCCGGTTCGCTGGATAACGAACTTTGGCAAGGCAGGTGATTAACTTATTCTCGGTGCCCCATCACAGGCTGTGCGAAAGGAGGTGGTCGTCAAAAGCGGCTGGAATATCCTGTTCCACAGCGATGCCGAGAGGAGGAACGAGGGAAAGTTGAAGGCATTTTTGTAAATGCACACAGCTGCTCCAAATCGAGTGAAATGCAGCAGAAGGCAACGAATGCACGAGCCAGAAACCCGGCGGATCCTGTCGGCTCCCAGGTTTCTTCAGCAGAAGCTGCTCTGCTCCCCAGCATCATTCATCCTTCCCTTTTCCAGCCAGTCCCGAGTACGCCTGAACTTCACCTGTCTCTTCAGTTGTGACTCAACAGAAAATATTGTACTTAAGAGGCAGAGAGAGAAAGCTGTGCAGCTATTGCTCCTTCTACTCCTCCTCTTCAGCTGCTCCCTGACTAAAGCCTCACACACACACACACACACACACGCACGCACGCACGCACGCACGCTCCCTCGCTCACACACCAACACTCCTGGACTTGAAACAGTTCTTCACTTTATTATCCATTCAGAGGGAAATAAAAAGCAAAGGCTCCAATCCGACGGAAAACAAACGCGCTCCTCTGGCACCGTGGGAGCAGGCTGCACAGCGCGGCGGGCTGATATGCATTGGAAGCGCTCGCCGGCTCAGCCCGTGGCAGCTCCGGGAAACTGGAGGGAGGAGGGACAGACGCACGCCTGGGGCTAACGGCAATTATCTAATTCCAAGAAAATTCTCCACCCCTCCCCCGAGTTTTTTTATTTTAATGATCCATCTTCCACCCACCCAGACTTTAGCTGCAGGATGCAATGTCACCCTTGCTCAGTCGCACAAAGCATCTCCAGGCTCCCGTACAAGACCGTGCATCAATTATGTCGGAAGTCATCATTCAGCATCTCGGACGCATGTTTGCTGTCTCCCGTTTTCAAAGAAGTCGCGTGTTGTTAATAAATACTACGGGAGAGCAAGGAGACACGACTGACCGACTTGGAAACGCGGAGACGTTACTCCCTGCCGCGCCACGGACGGGCAGGCCTTAACCCCGGGAGCAGGCAGGAGCGCCCCATTTAAGAAGTCCTCCTTTCCAACCACACACCTGTCAGGTCCGTTCAAAGCACCGCTGCTGAATTGCCACCCTCGCCCACTGCCAGGCCCATTCCCCGCAACTTCTACATATCTGCTCTTCCACCAGATGCCCCACCTCCCGCATCCCACGCAGGCTCCTACCTGTGCTTTTAGCCCCGCGGTGGGCAAAATATGGCACGGGGGCTGGAGACAGCATGGGGCTGGGGTCCAGGGCAGAGCCAGGACCCGCTGCCCACACGTCCCTGCGCCGGGCACCAGTTCTGCGGGCAGGGTGACGGGGGACCTCACCAAACCTCCCTAAGCAGCCCTCCAGCCCACATAAATGCCTGCCCCAGCTCAGCCCCTACGTAACTTCTGGCTCTCCCCGTAAGCAACACCTTCTGGAGCTGGGTGCATTAAGGAGCTGTGCAAATTTCCCCGTTAGCCTCAGTTGTGATCGGAACAATCTTGCCCATTGCCTGCCTTTGGAAACGTGTCACAATTACGAGTCAAAGCTGCGCGGTGTCCAAGTCGCTTTGGAGCTTGTGAAACCCCACTTCCCGCTCGCTCATCCACCTGCCACTTGTTTTTCTCCCGTACCCAGCACCGCTGCCCCTTCCTGAAGCCCTGGCACTACGAGCATCCATTTCACCGCCCTTCCCAAGAGGACCTTTGTGCTCCTTTCTGTTGGCTCCTTCCCATACACAGACCTACCAGACTAAGCCCTGCTCTGATCTCCTGCCAAGTCCTTCACAATGCCTACTCCCTACCGCCGTGCCTGCAGCAATCTGCCAGCCGATAATGGCCATGTTAGGAAGCCTGTTGGCTACCTGACATCAACATCATCGTGGTTTATTCTGATAACGCACAGATCCTGCACAAACCCAGGCTAAGCAGCCACGTACGTGCTCCTAATGCAGTTACCCATATCCATAGTCTCCAACACCCTTTCTGTTCCTATTTGTGGTGCTTAAATGCAAATTTGGGGCCGGGGCTGTAGCACCGTGTCACATCTTCTAGCATTTCAGCGTCACGCTCCTGTTCTCAATGTTTTGACAAATCTGGCCCAGTGTCTTTTGCTACATGTTCATGCAGCACCAAGAAACAAGGCCCCAATGCCTCCGGGGCCCTCCCGAGATCGGTTGCAAGGGGAACAATCGCTACCAAGGGCTTCGATTACAAGACGTGGGATTGCACTGAAGTGCCAAATCAAGGTATCCACATCACAGTCGAAACTACCCAGTAAAGATACAACCCAGGCGTTACAACTGTTCACCTCGTCGAAGCTCTGCATACATAAATCGAGGACGGGATGAAAGCAGCTCTCTCCAGCAGCATGATAGATCATAATTGAGCAGCCTGACTATCAGCAGACCTGTCCAGCACCTGTCTTACCTGTATTTTCCGGATGCTTCAGCTTATAGATATACAATTTCTTTATTCTTATGTCACAAAGAGCACAGGTCCCAGTAGCATACGGTCACTCGCATCAACTCAAGTTCAGTTCAGATTTGGGTCCTCATTCCCTGTATTCCCTACATAAAAGTGTGCTTGGCTCTGAAGTGCAGCGGGGAGACAACAGCAGGGATCCCTTCCCTGCAGGGCTCGTGAGATGCGAAGGGGACGGGGGTAAGCAGAAGAATGGCGTCTACCATCTAAATCCTCAAGTGCAGGCATGTGAAACGTGGTCTCCGTGATCTCCCAACTGTCTTAAAACAGCAGCGCTGCTCATGGATCGAGTCAGCAGGTGCATTCAGGTAACCGCAAGCAAGAGTACAAGGGACACAATAGCACCTGCAAGGAACTGAGAAATGAGAGTTAGCGAACACCGAGAGTTAGCAAACACTGAGCCCTAAAAACAGCTCAATGAAAACCTGAGACAGAAGCAGCCTCAGCAGTAAAAGTGGCTATGAAATAACAGAGGAGAAAGTGCCTGGGCAGCCGGAGAGACTGCTCCTCCCAGATCACATAAAAGCTGCTTTGCCGATAGCCAGGCTGGCTCCTTTATCAGTTGGTTTAGGGGTTTACGTCTCTCCCACACCCCCTTAGACAAGATGGATAGCTTCTCGGACATGAAACATTAGCAGCAACTCGGATGTGACCCACCAGCCTGGGAGCGCTCAGTGATCTGCCTTCCAGAAGAGCAATAAAACTTGCACTTACAAAATTAAACACCTCTGACGATGTTCTTTAATTCACCGGTAGATTTTAATTTTAGGCTGAGCCAGTAGGGAATTATTAAAACTGATAAAGCAGAGCTCAGCAATACAGTGCAAATGCTTTGAAGTCTGAGGTACGCATTATTCTCGAGGGGTGGGTTTTTTTTGGTTAAACAAAAATCCTCGTTATCTTTCTGCTTCGTTCCAAACTTCCTATGGCACGAAGCACTGAACTGCTGATAAAACTATAAAGGCCGGAGGTCCCCGGGGAGCGCCCGAGTGGATTAGCCACGGGGAGACGGACAAGCCTCAAGCAGAGCTGCTGTGCACACACCTCTTCTCTAAAGGATGAGACACAAGCGCATCTCTAGCCCTGTGCTCCCAAGTGAGAGGAGATGGAGAAACTAAGGGATCAGTAAAGGGGGAACAAAGGGAGAAGAAAAAAAATGGGTCAAGGCAAGATAGTGAGCAGCACGTGGCGGCTCAAAACAGCCTGGCCCTGCATTAAGTACGACTTCAGCATAGCTATATATAATTGATGTGCGACTTGTCACCGGCGGGTTGAGTCCCTGCCAACAGAGCCCTCGGTGGCACACGAGAACCTCCCCCTGCCCGATGTGAACAGACAATAAGCCACACGCGTGCACGGCAATCCTCGCTTGCAAGGGATCCCGGCCAAGGAGACAGACAGAGCGTGCCGGGCAATCCTTCATCCTGCTCGGCGCTTTCTCCTCGGGGATGTCCACAAGGACCAGGAGGGGAGGAGAAGCAGCCTCAGCCATCTCTGGCCTGCCCCAGAAAACACCTGGCTGTTGGACCGGTTAAACCTCATTTCCACCACGAGTGCGAGCAGGAGAGCGCAGTGGTCCGAAGTCACGTGCAACGTTGCGCCCCAGGGAGGACAGTCAAAAACACCGAAGCCTTTAATTGGCACGCCGCCCTCTCCCGTTGAACGAATGGAAGTCATCAAGACTACAGCTTTTTCATTACCGCCATTCAATAGCTCCACAACCACCTGGATTTCTGTCAGCACCTCGGGGGGTCACCGTCGAATAAAAGACCCAGATGTGTTTTAAGCACCACAAAGGCATCGTGTGAAGCACCAACTCCTGTTTCATCTTGGGGCAGAAGAGAGCCGACGTTGGTGTGCAGGCTGGAAATGGAAAACGAGGAACGGGTACCCAGCGACAACCGCGCAGGCTGGCAAGAGACAGCGTTTGAAGCTTTAGAGAGATCCGGGAAAGGAAGAAATGACCTTCTGATGGGCCTTTCCTTTAAAAAAAATGCTTGTTCTACCTAACTAAATAGAAGGGGAATCTGAGTAAATGACTAAACAGGGGGCTAAGAGAAGCCCAACAAGAGCAATGGAGGGGTATGGAAAATGTATGTGGAGAGAGTGAAAGGACAGGGATGGTTCACTTGCAAAAGGACACAGTTACAAAGGTACAAGACAATAATCGAATGGAAGCGAATGGTGCAGACAAGGCAGAGGAGGAGCTTTTTGGCCTCCCAGTGCCTTGCTACTAGGATGAGGACATTTGCTGAAACCAAAGATGGCGAATTCAAAGCCAATACAAGGGAAGACCTCACGAAATGCAATTCAGCTATGAAACTCCTTTCCCCAGGACACCGCTGAGGCAAAGGATTTAGCAAGGTTCAAAAGGGGAGAAACATTTAATGGGCATCACAGGCTGCCGGCAGACATCAAGGCAGTCGTGCACTTGAATATTATGCCCCGTTCCCCAAACGGCGTGACCTGCCACGTCAACCGTGCACGGCTGGTGGTGCAATTATGGGAAGAGGCGTAAAATTTCTCAGACCCCGGTTGCACGACTGCTGGCTACCAGCATGGCCTGGGGACACGTGCAACTGGGAAGCGGGATGCTCCCTGCTCCTGAGCATCACCCCCTGGGCATGTGGAAGTGGCAACTATTTTAGCTCTGGACTCTTTCACTATCCACCAGAGACATGACTGGTATGGCTTGTGCCCTGGGCCACGGTTTGCCAATAGTATTGTGCTTCTGGGAACTGCTGTGGCCGTGTCAGTGTGGCCAGCACACAGGGGACACCTGCTTTGGGCTGGGACTTAAACCCAGAGGGTCCCGTCTAGAGGGTCTTGCCCCCCTGCTCTGGGCCAGACCGACCACCATATTTGGGGTTGGGAAGGAATTTTACACCCCTGCAGATCCCTTCCAGTCCTGTTTCTCTGTGCTCCTATAACTGGGCATGGCCAAGAGGGCCACAAGCCCAAAGTGCTGATTTAAAGTGAGTGGGGGCCCCCCAAGATCCTGCGCCTCTCACTGCTGAGCGCAGCACTCGGGGCAGGGGCGCGGGGTGAGCAGCAGCGGTGGCTGCCGTGGAGGGGGGCAAGAGGGTTGGCATACCCAAAAGCTGCTGTGTTAGCCCCCACGTTCAGGTCACACTGATACTCCCCCTCCCCACCCACAGCTGTTCCTAATATTAGGGCACAGACCATACCATCATGTCTCTGATGGATAACACTATGCAGCGCTAATATAGATCATGTTAACAAATTCTGCAAGGGATAGAAAACCTTCTGCTTTGTGGCTTAACCACACCTCTAATTAACAGGGATCGGATGCGATTATCCCGCAAATGCTCTTGTGGGCTTTCCTGCCCTTTCCTTCAGAGCATCTGAGCTACTTCGAGGCTGAAGAGAGGTTACCCACCGAGGCAGACCACGGAGCTAGTCCAGGGTGCTCACGAGTCCTGAAAGGGAGAAGCACAACTGCTAATATGCAAACTCCTACAGTATCCTTTTTAATAAAGCATTATTGAATTTTAATTACGCAATCCATCTTCTTGGTCCCCTGCAGTGTTCAGACGCTTCCACTGCTTTTACCAGAAGTAAAACGGTGTCTGCGCTGCACTGCGCCAACAGGCCTGTTTTATTCTACATTGTGCATGTGAATGACCCAGACGCCTTCAACGCTGGCTTTATTGCCCAGCATGCTCAGCTCCTCCTCAGACAGGATGGGAAGGCAGAGTCTGTGCCCCCCGCAGCTCAGCCCCCTTCGGTCTGTTGTTAAGAGAAAAATTCTGAAATGGGATAGAGCCTCGGATATCACATTTTCTCCCCTTGTGCGAACAGGTCTCAACACGGGGGGCTAGCAGGTTGTTTCCTACTATTGGACAGAAACAGGTAGTCGGGTACCGTGCAGCGTGAGCCCCATCGCTTTACACAAAGACAGACCCTGCAGAGCACAGATCGCTCCCCGCTTGACCCGACACCAACACGGTGCCTCTCTGCGTCACTGTTGCCCAGATCCCTTCCCCAGCGGACTGCCATTAGCACGTTCCCCCGCTGCCTTCTGCTCACCTACCCCCACCCCGTGTAGTTTACCTGTTGAGAGAGCCCGTATCCAGTAACAACTTTTCAATTAGACCCGGTTTGCACGGCTTCAGGCTCACGAGCAGCAAGGAAGCATTTACTGCAGAGAACACTCTCCCTCTGCTGCTTCCTCGTTCAAATTACACCTCGCTTTTAGGGACATCCAAAGTGATGGCTCATGAGATCAGAACGTTGCAATTAACATCTCAACGACACGTCTAATTATGCAATCAACCTCGCCGTATGAAGTACAAGCAGCTAAATTCTGAGTACATATGCAGAGATGAGCAAGAGAAAAAAAAAAATAAAGACTGAATTACACTCCACTTCGAAGAGGTGACTGGACAAGGTCAGGGTGAATCACCGCCACCCATGTTTTCACAGCGGGTTACAGCGGCCACAGGACAAGATGTGGTAAAATAAGTCCTGTATGCTGCTCCCAAGATCAAGAAGCTCAGGCAGGGGATGCTACAGACACCCTCCCCTCAAAGCTTAAATCTTAGAATAGGACTCGGCTAGGAAAATGAACTACATTTTATAAACCTACAGCTTAGCACTTAGTGTTGCCAAAGCTGTTGTGTTTAACAGCGTGTTGCCGGTCACCCTTGGATCTCCAAATGCGTCTAATCCAGTGATTCTCAACCAGGGTGCTCTGCAATAATAGCACAGGTAGGTGTGAAACACCTACGCATGACTCACGAGGTAAACCCGAGTTCTCTGCAACAAAAGAACTGCTCTATTATTTTGCCATAGTCGAAAAACAAATCAGTGAAAGCTAGGAGCTAGCATTTTCCTTGGGCGCCTTGAGTTTGAGGAGGTTGGGAACCACTGCTCTCATCTAACAAGGCTGACGGCTGTTTCAGGAAAGGCTTGCATGAAGATCCCTCACAGTCGCACAGCGGCCGACCTAAAAACAAGAAGTTTAGATGGGAAAGAGAGAACACATTTTTTTTTAAAAAAGAAAGAGGCTCCTCATATCTAGTCTGGCGCTGTGCAAGCATTAGGTGAGATAGAGAGAATCACCAACATCTCTCTCCGCACCCTTTGGTTTCAAGCATCTTCTGTCAGTTGTGCCCCCCTTGTCTATGCCACCCGATCACAACAGCATGTTTTCCCTCGTAAGAAGTCTTCGCCTGTATGTACACTCGCAACAAAAAAAAAAATCTACTAAAACATCTCACGATCTTCAAACCCATTGCAGGATGAATTCCTCGTTGTGGATATCGAGCGACGACATAGTAACCAAAAGTCTTTTTCTACAGCAAAGGACAGTTATAACAACACTTATTCCACCGTCCGCCTGTATGTCACCCAGTGTCTAGTGACCACGGCTCTTTTGTGCTGGCCTTAGAGAGAGTGTTTTGCATGTTGCTGACTTCGGACAGCAGTCGGTGCCGATGCTCAATGCATGCGAAGCTGTTCCACGTTCTGGTTCGATGCAGGGCCCTCAACTTCAGCGTACAAGATTCAAGTCCTACTCCAAAAACAGTCATTAGTTCATGGGATTTTGATGGCACTCAGCCCTATACCCATGTGCTCCAAACACTACTGATATTGTTTTTTGCAACACTCCGGGAAGATGAGGGAACGTCACTGTCCCCCAGGAACCGACACACAGATTCAATGTCAGAAATGCCCAACGATTCAGGATATTGAGGGCTTGGTTGCCTCGTGGATGCTACTTGCATCAGGGGGGTTTTAAGCCTTCTTCAGAGGCATCGGTTGCTGGCTGCAGCCCAGGCTGGAGATGGGGATGAGGCCTGGGCTGTGCCAATGCTCCTGCTGGGACTTACAGCCAGAGCATCTTGCCCCCTATCAGGATCAGACCAATGCTGCATTTCGGGTCCGGAAGGAAGTTTACTCCACGGTCCGATACGTGCAGACAGGGTGGGGAGGTCTGTTCCTGGGCTCTCTCAAGTGTCTATGAACAACCTTTGCAGCAGCAAGACATTGGCTCCGGAGTCCCTCTGCTTTACCCCAGGCAGGTTCGGACGTGATGTCTTGCGTTGCATCAGGATCGACTGTAGCTTTGCTAAAAAGTTGGACAACAGATTGCATAGGATGGTGTGGATGGGGCTGATCCTCTGTCAGACAGGGGGTTGGACTAGACATGAGCTCTGGAGCTCCCTTCCAGCCCTGTTCCTCTACATCTCTATTATTATTGTATAGTGCTCGGCATGTTCAAAGCCTGGCTCCCAGTGACTTCAGCTGATGCTACACATGCTCGAACCCCAGGTCTCGAGTTGGGAACCCAGAGATGTCAGTGGTCACCAATGAAGAACTGGGTTCAAGCGACTGACCCAGCATGACACAAACAAGCAAGGCTCCAGAGCAATGTTCAGCTCTTCACCGGACTGTTTTCTCTCCCTTGCAGCTCCTTGCCTAGTTTGCTACAGACATACATCTGCAAGAACAAGGCAGGGGCGCAAGGACCAACAGCCTCCTTGAATGACATCCCTACAGGCTCTAGTGTTGTGTTGAGACACTCTTGGCCTGTTGTGTAGGACGAAATGGTTTTATGGGGAGGGCAGATGCACTGGAAGATGGCACCTGGTGAAAGTTAATCATGCAAAGGATACTCGGACACATTTCTCTGCATCTCTCTCTACGGATTGTGTTAAAGCACGCACCAAAACAAGGAGGACGCATACAGTGTCACATTAAAACAGAGCCACTTCCAACTATCACACCAATAATACCGAACCCAGACACAGCTTTCACACTTCAAGGACAAGGATTTGACAAGCTCCGTCAAATGGACCCGAGTCTCACACTGCTGGTCAACATTAATTTTGCAAACCAGCCCAACTGCTTCCCAGACCAGGAAATAATCCACTGGTAATATGAAAAAATGCAACGGTCTGCTCCTGAAAAAAGCAATGAAAACGACTTCATAAAATCCAGGCAGTCACCCAATACTAGCAGGTGATGCATGACAATTTTCTGTACCTGATTTTGATTAAACAGCTGAACTAAATGAAATAAATAAGTGAAAGGGGTTGATTAGTCCCTTGGGCAATTCTGCAGATAGCAAAACAAGCATGGTTCACCTAAATGCACGCAGATTAGGACACGCATACTGAAACATCCCTGCCTCATTCCCTACTTAGTAAATTGAATCTATTCTGATATTATCAAGTCATTGAATATGTCCACCCCCCTGGCATATAAAATGGAAGGAGTAATGTCTCCTAGTAGCTAGTGCATAAAATGGTTATTACGATTATGACCCTGGAGCAGGGGTTTCCATTACAATAAGTCAAAACAGTTGTGTATTTACAGACGTACAACACGCAGGAGACATGGAGTCCTGTTTTAAAGGGCTTACCATCTGAATCAGGCATAGCAAAAATTTCAGACACAGTACACTAGCTTGCCTACAAACACTTGAGTCCTGCACGTCCCCACTAGATGCATCCTTTTAAAAACACGGGCATGTGTTTCAAATGTGCTATGATGAAAACAAGGAGATCAAATTAAAAATGTATGATTCAAATAATTTGGAATAAAGTTTAACGTGGTCCTGGTAAACATCGGCTGTTTCATAAGGACGCATACAAAACTAAAGCAACAAAACTGGATATTAACTGGTGTTAATACGGAAGGAAAATAAATCTGAATTAATAAAGAAGGATGAGAAGTATGGAGACATGTTTGCAGAGATGGGCAATCATTTTTATAAGGTAATCTGTTTTCTGTGCAGGCTGCAGAAGTAAATTACAAAAAATAAGTTAAAAAACATGCTATGAGAATAAACAGATAAAACAATTCAGGGTTCATAGATTCATAGATGTTAGGGTCGGAAGGGACCTCAATAGATCATCGAGTCCGACCCCCTGCATAGGCAGGAAAGAG
>NW_005842197.1:456480-457174 GCF_000455745.1 Alligator sinensis
ACCGACCCATCCACCACGACTCTCTGGGTGCGACCCTCCAGCCAATTCGCCACCCACCGGACTGTGTAGTCATCCAAGTCACAGCCTCTTAACTTGTTCACCAGTATGGGGTGGGATACCGTATCGAAGGCCTTCCTGAAGTCTAAGTATACGACGTCCACCCCTCCTCCTGTGTCCAGGCGTTTCGTAACCTGGTCATAAAAAGAGACTAGATTAGTCAGGCACGATCTGCCTGCCACGAACCCGTGCTGGTTTCCCCTCAGCATAACTTGTCCTGCCGGGCTCTCGCAAATGTGAGCCTTGATAATTTTGTCAAAGATTTTGCCAAGGATGGAGGTGAGACTGACTGGGTCAGTCCAAGTCCCTAAGTGCCCTTCTGCTTGGCTAGCTCTAGTATTACCACATCAGCACTGGTGTGACCGTCTATGCTAGCCCCTTCAAACCCTCTTAAAAACAACCAACAAACCCACCCCAAAAAAAAAACATTTTCCATGAATTAAGACCAGAAACTTAATTCATGTAAATTCGGGTGCAAATATTTTGCTGAACAGGCAACTGAAATCCACTGGGAAACCATGAAAAATCATCGCATTGCAAAAGAAACCTGTTACACGCTAGACACTGTTTTCTGAGAGCTTTACCACTTGGACATCTGCCAGAAAACATGGTCTTTATTTCTACCAAGGGCTCATCT
>NW_005842197.1:457187-462598 GCF_000455745.1 Alligator sinensis
TCCTGCTGACTATTCCCTTCCAAAAAAAAGATATTCGTTACTAATAATTACTGCTCTTTGAGAGTGCCACCATGCATGGCCACTTGCGGGATCGGGCATCTCTAGCATCAGGTTGCAGAACTGCATCCAAAAGCCAAGTCCTGCAGAGGCTGCATTAGCACGTTGACACTATAACAAAGTCAGCCTCCTCTGTGTACGGGCACACGTCCCACCCGTGTCTCTTCCTTCTCCAAAGGCAAGAGGGATGAAGCAGAGGAAGGCAAGTAGATAGTACGAACGTACAGAGGCAAGTGAGCCTATAAACAGATGTCTCACCTGACCAGGGACTGACTCGGATTAAAACCGGTGCAGCATAGACCTGTGCTCCGTCCACGCTGCATCGCTGCTCTTTCACTAGGAGGCAGCTAGCGAGAGCAGAGCAGTCGGACCGCCCTGTCCCGGGAATGACCTGCAAGCACTGTACAGACAGACAACAGGATATCCTGGGGGAAATCCTAGTGCATTGTATCCGGCACGCTTCGGAGGGACTTGGAGTGAGATAACAGCCACATATGTCTATGCAACCCTGGGACTTTCCCTGGGACAAAGGTAACATCTATCCCCACCATAAGACAGACAGTGACTGCTAGTAACCCTTCTCAAGGGCCTCTGAATTGCCACAATGGGGATTCAGCAAAACTTGCTGTCACAGAGTGCTACCATGTTTCCCCACATATAACACACCATTTCCCCCCAAAAAACAGCTACTGGAAATGGAAGGGGAGTGTTATAAGTGAAGAAATAAAGTAACACCAGTTCCTGCCACTGAAGCTTTTTGCACGCAAAAGTGTAGGTAACCCTGAGCGCACAATGCAGGGGGAGCAGAACGAGCAGGCTGGGCTCCCTCCCTGCTGCTGCTCCATTACTTACTACGAGGAAAGATCTTCTTTCCTTCATCCCGACTTCCAAAAACAAGGTGTCCATCCAAATCCAGGATGTGCTGTATGCGAGAAGCACAGGACCAGTCAGGACTTCAAGGCACCGACTCTCCAGAGTAAATATGAGCACATTGCCAAGTCCATCATCCTGAGGACAGAGGGGAGGAGAGCTCCATCTCGCTGCTGTGCAGATCTCCAGTGACGCTTGCTTGAGGCAGGTCCCTGGAGCCAGATGCAGCTCAATGAATTTGGTGCATTTCTGGCTAACGATCACCAGCGTTCGACTGGAAATGCATCACCTGATACCGCATGGCATCTCATTTCCTTCTTCTGGGGCACTGTCTTGCACATAGCGGTACCACCATCCTGTGACAGACCAGGACACCCAGGTCTTTGTCCAACTCATTTCCAACTGCACGTGCCAGCTTGTAGCCAGAGCTCCCCTTACTGGTTCCCCAAGAGCACAATCTTGCATTTTGTGCTGTAGAATTTAAACCTATTTCCATTGCTCCAGCCCTCAAAGTCTTCCCGCTCCTCCTCTTTGGGATCCTAGCTCTCATCCACAGAGACCAAACTCTTAACTTTGTCTCACCAGCAAACTTAACCAGTAGGGTCGACTTCCTGCGCCAAGGTCATTAACGGACCTATAAATAGGAATGGCCCCAATAGCAACCCTTGAAGGAATCCATTACAATTCTTCTAGTAACCTTTTCCATTTTAACAAAGAATGTCCCACTTTACACCTAGATAGAAGGATCTAGAGTAGACCTTTGTTGAGAAGATCAGTTGCCTTATCAAAGACAGACAGCATTTCAGTCTCAGGGTAGTGGATCCAGATGTCATCTATCCCGCATGAATGGACCCATTTTGGTTGGAAGGTTTCCTGCTGGCAGCATCTGCAGTGTTTTACATCTTGCTGACTTATTCTTGGCCCATCACCTGCTGTTGCTGTCACATCCGTGTATTTGATTTCAATTTGTGTAATGTCTTTGTGGCACAGACCATGCTATTTACTTCCGTTAGACCGTACAAATTTAGGTCCCTGTATAAAAAGTGATGGTACTTCTGTTGCTATGTAGGTAATCGCAAGTCAGGATTTTCACTGTATTCAGTGAAGTAAAAGAAGCAGCCCTCTTTAACAAACTCTCAAACTGGGGGATGGATACAGGGTCTTCATAAGGTCCTCATGCACAACCGAAGTTATTAAAGTTTAAAAGTGCACAAGGACTTTATGAAAACCCTGTATATGGAGCTATCCAGATCTAGCATTGCTAAAATGGCAGACTTTAATTGCACACACTAACCTCTCTCTGCAGCCAGGGTCACACGGTTCACCCAACGCCTCCAGGACTAGGAGCCATGCGCTGGTCTCTTCTCCCTCCCTGGGCCACACCGATCCCCCGAAAGACAAAGCAGGGAGGCACCAGCGGGATGCTCAAGAAGCTGGCAGAGCAGCTACAGCAGCAACTCCACCAGGACTAAAGGGTACATATTTACATGGCTTTGATTGCATTTTCTCCATCCCTGCCACCTGCTCCAACCCTCTGCCGCCCTCCATCAGTCTCTCCAATTTAGCCTCACCCCATAACTTTCCCTCCTTCCCTTCTCTTCCCAACGTTTCAGTCCCTTTCACTCCTCTCTGTCCCTGCCTCTTGAAGCTAATGTCCTCCTAAGTTACTCCCACATCCTCTGCCTCCACCCCCAGCCCACTGCTAGCATGTTTGCCACCATCACTTGGAGCAATCTGCTTTTATATTACATCCCCTCTCCCCCACCCCAGCCACCACCCTTTGGCCTTTCTGAGCTATTTAAACTGTAAGCTCCTGTGAGTTTGCTCTGTGCATCGACAGACTCTAGCACAGAGGGACCCTAGCCTTGGCACTCCCACATTCAACATGATTATTAATCATTTCCTGTTCTCCAATTGCAACTTTTGCAATAAATAACGGAAGGGGGGAAAAAGGCTATTTAAGTCCAAGATGCACAGTACCAGAAGTATCCAACCAGCTCCTGATCAAATCAGAAATCTGTGCAGGACTGGGAGAAATGCACGTGTGATGTCCCCCTACACATAAAACATGTCAGCAGTGATATTCCAGATATAACTATGGAAAACAGCAAAAAAAGGAAAGAGATGGCACTAACTGACAAAAAGACAGCATATGTTCAAGCAGTTTTTTGCTTTAGCTACAGGCTTCATCTGAACCTATAAGCATGACATTATTTCGAGCGTCTGTTAGCACATTAACCGCGAATGCTTCTTCCCCGACGCTCTCAAATGCTCCTCGTTAGCTTGTCTCTCTCGGAGCCTCGTGCTCAGAAACCCAAGGCCCGCTGCTATCAGCACAGTGCCATCCCCTCGCACAGATTGCTTCGGCAATATGCAAAACTGGGAAAGCTCCCCTACTCCCACGCAGAGCCCTAAAAATAAGCATGAAGTCTGGCTCTCCTGAGAGCCAACTCTATTTTTAAGAGCTGGGTTATGTTGTAAGTAGGAGTCCCCACCTACATCTCTCGCTGCACCCCAGTTCTGAGCCTGATTTATTCCAGCCACAGATGGGTCCATCTGAATTCCCTGGTGCACAGGTCCTGTGCAGACATCGGGACACTTCAGCCTTTCCGGAGTTGCAGTGGCTCCCGTCCTGACTGCTCCTGGCTTAACTGGGCTTTCATACCCCAAGGGCAAGCGTGTGGTGGCAGAGCACCTACGATGTCTCGCTGCTGCTCCAGAGGCGAGAGCTCAACCCCTGCTCGAGACTGTAGCTGTCCCCGGGCACTTGCGTCTGCTCCCTTCTGAAGACTGTAAAAAGCAAAGAGAAAGGATAGTGCACGTTGCCTTCTCCAGTATTTTGGGTGGGCTTCTACAGCTTGGAGTTTGCTCTAAAGAGAGCTGAATCCACCAGTCTGAACTGCTGCTCTGAAGGAGCCTCCAGAGACATCATGTTTTTATATTTTCCCAATGAAGACTTCTGTATCAGTACCAGTAGTGAACAAAGAAATGACTATGAAACCACTGTATCAGGTATCCAGGTGGTAGCCGTATTGGTCTAGAGGAAAAGGCAATCAGGACTTGTAGTAGAGATGATATCCTTTATTAGACCAACAAGATTTTTGCAAAAAAATGTCTTTAATTGCAAGCTTTCGGGCACAAACACCTTTTATCATGGCACTACTGCAAACTGAGAAGCGGCAGCACAAGTGACTGCAGAGATGTGCCATCTGTACTTCCGTCACAAATTTACCCAGACCAAGGCAGGCTGAGTCACTCGTGCCCTTTCTGGAGTAGCAGTTCGTACATTTGGCACCTCCAGAAGGAGCTAGAAGGAGGGAAGAAATAGTCTCCTTAAAGCCAGAGGTAAAAGGAGACATTTACTGCGATACAACCCAACTGTCCTTGAACGGTAATAAGACAAAGTGTGACACAACCAAGCACAAAAGCGTGCGTGTGTGTGTGTGTGGGCGGGGGGGGGTCAGTTCTGTTATGACAGTGTCATCACGTGAAAGTTTGGACAACTGTTCTCAGCCACACACAAAACAATGCGAGGACATAAAGCGCGCACCAGTTGCATGATCTGAACTGCTGCGCTCAAGTTAAACAGCTGTTATTTTTGGCATAGCAGATGTATAATGTTTCACACATGTGAAAATGGTGTAGTAAAGCTGTGATGCTGAATAACTCCAGTCTTAGAGAAGAAAGGTAGCCACTGTTTACCTTGCCATCAGACAGGAAGCTAGGAACCGAAGATGCAGTAGCTTAACAGGAAAATTAAGTTAACTTACCAGGAACTGAAGTCCTTCCAGATGCACGGATCACAGCCACCATTCTCACTTGTGGATGCGTCTCACGCCGAGTTTTGATGGCAGACGTCCTGCCTTTGCAGTGCTACCAAACCACACGCTAGCCCTGCCCCTCCAAATACCCCATGCAAAGGGGATGACGGGCGGTACACACTTCCTGTTCACGTGTTCCCTCTCAAATGCAGAGTCCTGTATTACACCAGCCTGGGAACAGGGCCAGGAGGATGGGATCCGAACGTGTGGGAAGAAGTTGCATCTCTAGGACCCCCAGTAACTGGTGGGGAGCTTCATTTTCTCTTGAGTAAACAGTTTCTCTCTACTGGGTGACACCTAAACAGTGCTCACATGTACCTGGAAGCGGGTCTCAGATTCACCTTTGGCAAAGCGGTCCTACAGTAGCTGTTCGCAGTTGTATCGTCTGTCCCAGAGACTTGCACAGGACAGCAATACTTCGTGAAGACGTGTGTGGACCTGGAGATGGCTGGTCTGCAGATGTCATTCATGGGGAACGAGGTCACGCTGGGATGCCACGGAAATACCGTGGGCTCTGAGGGAAGATGCCCACATCCCCGGTGGCAGATCCATCTGGGCAGTCTCATAGCATACATTTTATTAACACCCGAGGTCCAGACCGCCTCTGGGCTGATGTCTCTGTACCTTAAGATCCGTCACCAATGCAAAGAGCTCTGGGGACCT
>NW_005842197.1:462608-479867 GCF_000455745.1 Alligator sinensis
GAACAGTTTGGTCCTATGCAGGTAATAGGGCAAAGCTTTCAACATCCAGCCTGTGGCAAAGCTTCTGTTCATGTGTGGGACTTCGGGAGGGGGCGTGGGGTGGGCAATACCATCAGCACGTCGGCTAGCGGGACTCGACCCACGTCGACTAGCGGGACTCGACCCATGTTCCTGCCTGAGGTTAACACAGACTTTCATTTGACCCCAAATCAAAGTCTTTGACAATCTCAGGCAGAAACTTTAGTTGAATTCTTAAAGTCATCTTATTTGGAAAAAATGTGGTATAGAGACAGAGGGGTTAGGATCTCGCCCACCCTTCTGGCCAGTGTAATCACTACCAGAAAGGCCATTTTCATGGAGAGATGGAGGTGGAAATGTGCTTCTATAGGCTCAAAGGATGATCTCGTTAGCAACGTGAGGACAAGATTCAGATCCCATTGTGGACCTGGACCCCTCGCTTGGGGACAGACCAGACAGGCCTTAGGGCTGTCAGGTGAGAAGACGCCTGCTGACCTTCCAACACTGTGGGGAAAGACTGGAGATGCCTGCTAGGTAGACCTGAAGCAAGCAGACAGCAATATCTAGCATCCTGACCGTGGGGTGCCAAGATGCAGGAGTTTGCCGTATGGTCTTGGTTGCATCCAAAAAGGAGGCGTTTCTGCTCCAAGTGCTAGGGGCATCTGGTGGCTAGACAAGAACTTGCCCTCAGGTCAGACACAGAACCAAGCAACTGGCTGCGCAGAAATATCTCAAGCATAGTCTCAGCCTTTTCTGGTGTTGAACTTGAAGAACTGACAGCCTGAGCAGCTGTGAAGGATATGGGATTCCCCGGGGCAGAAAACGCTGCGTGTAGCTGTCAGAAGCTGGGCTCAGACCATTATGCAAACAGCTAATCCAGAAGCCCAGAAAATGGGTGGCTTTAGGCAAGGCCATCGATTAAAGCAAAAAAGATGCTTCTAGCATCCACTAAAGTATAAGGGAAAAAAATGGCGAGTTCAAACAGAGAGAAGCGGGACAGGCAGCCAAAAGCTTTGCCCACAAGACACAAAATAGAAGCCCCTTGGGACATCATCATGAAGGAGTCGGAGGGGCCTGGCATCAGGTCAAGGCACCATGCCACCCTGAAGGGCTATGGGCTACTGCAGAGAGAAAAAAGCACTCTCGAAACACACTTCCTGGGAAGGCAAAGGTATGAGAGAGCAAGGAGAGAAAACACGGCAAACCATATGGGTCCAGCAGGCTTCTTAAGACTCAAGGCCAGGAGGACGTCCGTAGCACTGCCTCTAGCCAAGTGGTGAGGCCGACTGAGGAGCACTGCCCTTTATCCCCTTGGGCGGTGGCACAAGGAAAGCAGGGCAGAAGTGCACTCTCCACATAGCATGTCCTCAAAAAGCCTTCCAGTGAAAGCTCAGGAGAATCAGACATGCCCACAAGTTAGAGCACGTACCTGGACGATTATGCAAAAGAAGAGGCTATCCTGCTCTGAGACTCATCAACACGTTTCCCCCGAAAGACAGTTACACGCAGCATTTTCACCAAGAAAAGCAAAAATATTTCAGTGCAAGAATTCATCCAACGTACATCGTTCTAACAAATAACACGTGGTAAAATATAATCCTCCGTGACTATGCAAGGCACTGGGCCAAGATGTTCAGAACCATCATTTCAATGCTGATGTTCAATGTTTTCTGTACTAAGTAAGAAAAATCAAAGGAAATCAGAAGCAACTGCTGGTGCATTAATACACTTAAAGAAGCTTACGGAAAATCCTCCTAACAGTTAAGCAGGTTTCTGCTTGACTAGTCCAGATAAGGGGCTATTGGGCAGAAGGCTACTACTCTAGGAAGATGCTTACTTTTCAATTCCACTTTTGCTCAGAAACGAATTCATTCAAAGCTGCGCAAGCTCATGACAGCATTAGTTGTATGCACAAAACCACATGAATTAAAGGGACCTCAAGGATCTTCTGGATTCCCATCCAACCCCTGTACTGATGCAGGACACATCTAAACCATCCTAGGCAGATGACTATCCAAAGAAGGAGGTCCCACCACTTCCCCAGGCAACGTGATTCATGGTCCCACTGTTCTCACCAGCAGAAACATCACCCACATCTCCACTCAGAAAATCATCCTTTTGCTGGTGCTGAAGTTCAGTCAAGGCAGATAAGCAAAAGGTAGGTCCTCAAAGAGCTTAAAGACAAAAACTGAATAAATACATTTTTCTATTCCTGTAGGACAGTGTTGTTATTTGTGCTTGCTGGTAAGAGCCAAGAGATGAGACAAAGCTGATCTCCTCCTCCAAGCAGAGGACCTCAGTAATTTAATCCCAAGAAGCATGAATAGCCAGCAAGAAGAAAAGAAATAATGGATACAGGTTACTCACGTCCCATTGCAAAATAACTGTATACTAGAGGCTGCACCGAAGACCAGAAAACACCTAAGCTTGAATGTGATCTGGTGAGTATGATCAGGATTGATAAGCCTAGATACTTGCTTATTTTGGTTTCCGAGTGCCTCCTAAGCATTCATCACAGTGTGCTTATGAAGAATAACACTAAGATCTTCATTTGGGAGGTAAGTATTTGAAATGCACAAAAATTAAGATGTAGAACAACCAATGACAAACTCAATCGCCCAAGGCCATACAGGCAGTGTGAACTAGAGCCCTGGTCTTGTGTTTGAGGCATAAGACCAAGCTGTTCTCTCCACTGGACCGGCTGCATCTTTGACAAAGGTAAAGTAGAGGAACGCTCAACAGACCGTCATCCCAGCACTGCACAGTTTGATCAGCGAGATTTCTCAAGACTGGAGGAAACCCTCCTGGATACGATGCCTTGCAAAGAACAAGGTCTGCTGGCTGGTAATGAAATCCTTCACGTGAACGAGAACGTTATAGCAACCCTCTGAAAAAGCACGCTCTCAGAACTGAAATTAAATTAATTTCTCTGCTAATGTGTGGGATGCTTCAGAAACGCACAGCTTACTCATCTTCATGGCATTGGCAAAAGACATTTGCCATTTTTTTTTTTTTTTTTTTTTAAAGAGGAGCTAAACATCAAACAGGCACCAAGCTCAAAACCATCAGTCACTGTACTATGAAGAGTCAGTGGATTAGGAATGAGCTAGGGAATTCCTCACTTCCAGGTGACCCGTTTGAAAACTTCAGTACAGGTTGCTAGCAAAGCAAAGCTGTTGGCACATCGCATACTTTTTGGGGAACTGCTCATCTACTTCAGCTTCCTAGACTTTTGGGGAAAACCTGCTACCCAGGTAGGGGAAATGCTCAATATTCCCCAAGGGCTGCCCACTGACTGTAATATGTGGAGAAGCTGGGTGGCTCAGGATAGGTTGGTAAAGGATCTTGGTTTGCACGAAGGTGGCAGCAGGTGCATCTACACGAGATGCTAAATGCGCAGTAAACTAATTCTACCGTGCATTAGGGCATTGTGGCAAAAGCCGTGCTAATGCACAGTAAACTTAGTCTACTGCACATTGACATCACTAAAAAGGCATGTGCTGCATAGTAGCACCAGTTAGTCACAGTGCATGGAGTTATTACAGGTACTAAACGTAATGTGCAGTAACTACAGCGCATGAATGCACATGCAGGCGTGCACAGCGAGTCCAAGCACGTCCTACACCTCACAGAAGCAAATCAGAGTAACCTGGTGCTCTTCAATTGAGCGGGCACACTTGACATACCGATCAGTGGATTCAAGATCAGTAATGGAGGGGTTAGTTATCCTGGATCTAAAAGACAACTGGTTGATGTTACAGAGATCCCCATCCATACAACAGTGGATGCCGACTCTAGATTGAAGCATGAGATACGAAATACTGCAATATAGATGGAGGAAAGGAGTAGACCGCTTAGGGCACCTTTTCTAGCCCCCTCCCCATACGAGGTGAGCAGAGCAGATCCTAAACAGGCCTGCTCAGTCACGACTCTGCTGCCAAATTGCAGGTTTGTCTCTAATTCCAAGTGCAAATGACCACCCCACAATCATCACCTCTGGGCAGAGCCATGATCGGGGCTACCGGAAATCACCAGCGCCTGGCCCCGCTGCCACTCGCCAAAAGACCGCCTATTAAAGAAAAATGTCTGCTTGTGCCTTCTTTTAACGTGGGGACACAGCATCAGCAACCACGTGAGACCGCATGGGAAAGAAACCTTAATCCAATGGCCAGGGAAACCTAGACGACCAGAGGTTTCTATTCCACGGCAGCCTGCGTACACCTCTGCAGACACCGTGACGTATGCTTTCTTCATCTGCCTGCTCTGCCTTCAACAACTTGTTCTTGGATTGCTATTAGTCTGCTCTCAACCTTGCCACCAAGGGTGACCCTACTAGGAGTACAGCCCTGCAGACAGCATCGCTCTCGTGGTCCCTGGGAGCAGACAGGCCTCTCTACCGCACCAAGATTATGATCCAGGGGAGAGGCATAAAGCAAGTAGGGGAAGAGGGAGGGGGGCAAAAGAGTTAAGTGAGGAAATACGGTCTAGATGACGTCTCCGGATGGGGGTGCACAACAGAAGAGCAGTTTTCAACAGTTTGAAAATTGAAAGGTTTTAGTTTCATTAGTTTGAAAAACTCCAGGGGGAAGAGTGAAAGCAACCAGCTTACTCTGAAGCAAAGACCATTTAAATTAAATACTAGAAATATCTAACTCTAAAGACGGTTAAACCACTTGGAGCAAGCTCTCCGACCAGCAAGGCCACAGACTCCCTTTCATTGGAGGTTTTTAAAAACATCTGCCAGAGATGGTCTACGATATACTCATCCTGCCTCAGGTGCAGGAGGAAGGATGGAGTCGATGACCTGTTGAGATGGCAGCATCAATCCATAGGGCAAGAAGGTGTTTAATTACATGGTATACATGAAACCAAAATTTGGGGGGGAAAAAGAAGATTCCCGTTTTAACAGATGATGAGTTCCAGCTGTTTATTCACATCAAGACTTAAAAAAAAAATATGAGTGCCTAAAGCTAGAATCTCAAATCTTTATCATGAGTACCCTGAAAAGAGGCCTGATTTTCAAAAATTATAAATACCCTGTAAGAGTCTGAACAAGACTGAGGATAAGGCTGATCCCAAGAAGGCCAAAGAAGAACGGTCATTAATCACCTTCAGGACAACGGTGATGGGCACAGAGATGCATTCAAAAGGGGACTCGTGCTATTTAAGTGACTGTCCAGTTGGCAGGCTGTGGGCAGCCGGAGACGTTGACTCGAGGCTCCCAGTCCAGATGCCCCTCCCCACATCGCTCTGCCGAAGTCTCCGGGGTCCCCTCCTTCCTCCAGCTCCCATGACCTGCTGCCAGCCCCGAGGGCCCGGGAAGCCTGCAGCTGCTCCGGAGCTGGACAGCTCCAAGCTAAACAACCCTTCTCGTTTCTGGACTACTGAACAGGACAGAACAGAAATGCAACTATTTAATTTCCGAGATGAAGATTTCAAAGCCAGTCTATTTTGTAGAAAACTGCATCACACACACAAAAAATTCAAAGGAAAAGTTACTTAAATTCCTTAGGGTATGAATAAAAAGCAAATAAATCAATGTAAACCTTGTATATAAAAAATGAGAAGAAAATTTCACATTACAGCTTCCTACCAAAAGTTGCAGCTGTAGAAAAACGGACAGAGATTCAGGATCTGAAGATCCACGTCCAGGACTCTGAATAGTGCTTTCGGCACTCGAGTAAAATCTACAAGCATGAAATGGCTGTTCTGTATTACACAATAAATAGAAAAGCTGCACAACAACTTTGCTAGATGTACAGACTAGTACAGAAAGGGGGGGGGAAAGAAATTGGGCTCAGCTTTCATTAACTCAAAACTCACTTAGACTTGCCCACACTTGAAAATTATTTTGGATTTAAGCAGAGCGTGAATTTAATGTGCAAGAGCTATTGTTAATGGACGCTCTTGTCCCTGCCCACCACACAAAGCTCCTGTGGAATAACCTACTGCAATTAATCTTCTGCAGAGGGAAAGTGTATGAGGATGATGGTTCAGTGAGTCATTCACAGCCCCTTCAAGACTCAAAATCCTAGTTTGATCCCAGGGGCAATTAAGCTTCATTCTCATGAGATGGCTGCAATATTGCAGAGACCAATCAGCTAACAAATGATGGAACAAATCGCAATTTTTTTATTTATCTGTGCCCCTATTCAAATGCATCTAATGCCAACAACCAGAGACAAAAACCTCTGCTGCCAGAAGGCATTTTTCTTTCTATAACGTGCATACTTAGTCATTACTCTTAATTGATCAAATCTTAAATTAAAATGTTACTCTTTCACTGACTCATGATACTGTAGGATCCATGCATAATACTTGCATGAGTGCTAATCCCTTCTCAGGTGGGAGGCTAGATGGCTCGAGGGATTTATAAGCACTAAGGAGCTTTCTGTCTCTATCATTGGTAAAAATTCCTACCTAGACCATTAGCAGAAGTCCCTATACCTAGCTCAGCAGTTTATGTGAAACGAATTTGCCAGCTCAGATCAATGCCCAACATACACACTACTACGTTACCAAAACCAGCGTTGGAGTCAGCACCCCTAGACGTCTGCAGACCACATCAGCAGAAAAAAACAAGGTATGAATTCAATCTTGTGTGCATGCCCATATGCGTTAGGAGTTTTAAACATGCCCGGCAGCCTGAAGCCCGTCCTGCTTAAAAATGAAGTTTATCTAACCCCAAGTGATCCTTTTTCTCTGACCTTACATAGCGAAAGCTCATGCAGATGGCAAATATTATTCGGTGAGGAAGGGACCCTAGTTATGCCCAAGACCCACTAAAGAAAAAGCTCTGAAGCACATGGTAGAAATGGCCCCTCTAGTGACATGGGCCCATACTACCACAGCTGAAGAGGCACGAAACAAGGAGGTTTGCAACTAGCACCCGTCTATATCCTACACGAGACGTTACTGCAGAGCAGTCAAATCCTTCAGGCGGGTGGAAGCAGCTGTAACATCCAGCAGGCACCGAGGAGGGTATCGTACGTATGGGGAAGACATGGCATGCATGCATGCATCCTCAGGCAGCAGGTTACCACTTACAGAAAAGAGAACGCACCACGTCCCCTGGGTGTGCAGAAACCCAGATCCACAAAAGCCTGCAAGTCTTCCTGCAAACTGGTTCGGCACACTTCAGACACTTGAGTAATTTATTCAAACTAAAGTATTATAGACAAAGAACATGTGCAGTCTCTTCCTTTTACACTGCCAAGTAACAAGGTTTAGAAAGCTCACATTTTCAGAGATGTCAGAATACTTCACTACTTCTACACCAGGGGTTGGCAACCTTAAAGACCCAGCTGCTGCTGTGACCATCCGATTCCCTACACAGCTCCCCCAGCTCTGTGCCGAAATCTTCTCCGATGCCTCCCTATTGGAGCCTCCACTTACCACTGCACCAATTTCAGGGAATTTCCATCACCAATAGCAATTGGTAGTCCCAAATTCTGCACTAAGGGGAAGTGCAGGCTGCAGTAATGGGATGGGAAAACAGCCCTGGGTGGCTGCCTGTGGGACACTGCGTAAGGGGTCAGCAGCATGCGACAAATACATGGCACAGGCCAAAGAGAGACTGCCCCTGAAGCTGACCCCTGCCACCTTGGGCTGGCTTGTCCCCACATGGAGCCCACACGCCGTAGGTCACAAACCCCCTTCTAAATCCTTGTTTCAGTAAACAGTTACAATGCATTTGACTAAAAGCTTCTCAATGAACAATTTCACGCTATAAAATAAATCATCAACTCTGACAGAGGCTAACAAAAAATTGACACATCGGTTTGAAAACCAGTATGAATTTGAAAGAGTTTAAAATGACTGATTCCAAGCAAGCTAGAGCCATGTCCACCCATCTGTTTCAAATGCGTTATACAAATGAGCCAGTAGTTTTACTGTTCCTGAAACTTTTTCCTGGTTATTCAGCTCCAGGCCCACGTTAAACACCATCTGGAGTGTTGAGCTACTGACGCAGGATCATCAATACTGCGCACAGGTTTCTGCTTCCTACAATACACGTACCTGGCTGTGGAAATGAAACCAATATGGGTGCATCTCAAGAGTGACGATAAATTAAGCTTTCAGACAAAGCACTAAAAGTTATCAAGAACAGAAAAAGTGAGAAACAAAACACCATTGTGCCCCTACCTCCTGAAGCTGCACTCGCACTTTATTAATGGCTCGAATCCAGTAAGCTCGTGCTGGAGGGAAAAGTGGGGCTTCATTTTCATCAAGGTACCTTTAAAAATGAAGAACAAGAAAACAAACTTTTGAAACAGCAAAGTACAAGGTGAAAAAGATTTGCACAAAACCTGTAGTTACTGGAAAGGAACTGGAACCATAGAAAATGAGGCTGGAAGGGACCTCATCTAGTCATCTAGTCCAACCCCCTGCTCCAAGCAGGACCAGCCCCAGCTACATCATCCCAGCCAAGCCTTTGTCTACCTGGGTCCTAAAAACCTCCAAGGATGGAGAGTCCACCACCTCTCTAGGTAACTTGTTCCAGTGCTTCACCACCATCCTAGTGAGAAAGTTTTTCCTAGTATCCAACCTCAACTTGCCTTGCTGCAGCTTGAGCCCATTGCTCCTTCTGCCATCTGCCCCCACTGAGACCAGTCCAGCTCCGTCCTCTTTGCAGCCCCCTGCAGGGAGTTGAAGGCTGCTATTCAATCCCCCTCGGTCTTCTCTTCTGCAGACTCAGTCAGCCCATTTCCCTCAGCCTCTCCTCGCCAGTCCTGTCTCCCAGCCCCACAACCATTTCCATTGTCCTCCACTGGACTCTCTCCAATGTGTCCACATCCTTTCTGTAGTGGGGGGGACACAGCTGGACACAGGATTGCAGATGTGGCCTCCCCAGTGCTGAATAGAGGGGAAGGATCACTGCCCTCCATCTGTGGCAGCACTCCTACCGATGCAGCCCGGGATGCCGGTAGCCTTCCTGGTGCAGCACAATGCAGGTTCAGCTGAGGATGCTCACGAATTTCCAGGAGACAATTAACAGTCCCAAACAAGCTCTGGTAAGAGAGAGGCCTACATAGTGCAGCTCAGGATAAGGGGCAAGAGCATGAAACAGCTACCAGGTGAAAAAAGGACCTCCTGAGTTTCTAAAGAGAATGAACGTTTGGCTCAAGTGCCTGGTCTTTACTGGCCTGTGAAGTGCCGGACACTAGACAACATAGGACTTATCAGTCAGAATTTAAAAAAAAGAAAAAAGTATAGTTCAATTATTCTGAGAAAAGCAAATTGCTGATCTAGGAGGAAGCAGCCAGTGCAATTATCTAAGAGGCAAGCCCTAGGAGACAAAGGACTTAAAAAAGAGTTTAGCACTTTTTCCACCAGTCCCATGTACTTGCTATTGCCATTCTGCATTCACCACTTACCTCTCTGCAAGTCCTGCACTGGCAGCTTGGGGTTTCTCAAGCTCGGGAGGTAACTTGGGTGTGGAAGGGTCCTTAACTTTCTCTTCCTTCTCGCAAACTTTTTCCTTCTCTGCTTGGCTGTCAAATTGCTTGGGCTCCTCCTGCCCGTTGTGCCACTCCTGGCCATCCTTCTGGTAAGTGCCAGGACTGCAGTAGGAAGGGTTCAACTCTGGCTCCCGGGGCTCCTCTTCTTGCTCAGAGCCGTGGGCACTCTCCTGGCAGGGGTCCGGCTCGCTGAGGTGAGAGCTGCCCTGGCTAACGCTGCACGAGGAGCCATATCTACTACTGCCGGCAGGACTGTGAGAGAGTGGGAGAGGAACATGTCAGAAAAACCCTGAAAACAGTAAGCATGATGCTGTACAGACGTTATCACCAGGACAAACCTAGACCAAACCTCACTGAAGTTCTAATTTGCTATCAAATCCCGATACCAAACAGCTGAAATCCCTGAGCTAGTCGGAATGACACCTGACCTACTGAATCGTCTAGAAGCCCTACGAGAACCCCTGGACTGCGAGGGGCTGCTGAAGACTACAAGAGCAGGAATATAAATGCACTGCCTACCCGTACACTGCATACAATAATCCACCCACCGTACATTGAATTGTAGCAGCAGTCATCCAAGCAATATAATATTCCCCTCTCCTACAGAAATTCAGCCAGAAGTTGACAATGAAGGTATTTGAATTGCTGGATAGAAGCAGAAACGTAAACACAGGAATTATCAATAAGTGCTCATCTTCCGTTATTCTGGATGCTCTTTGCTTCATTATTATTTTTCCTGCTGGCAGGTTTTGTCACGCAGCCTTTTTACACTTGGCTGCCACTGCAAAAAGTACAGTCATTTTTTATCATTAATACCAGCTGGGCAAGACTGCTGCCCCTTGCCATGTGTAGAAGGACAACCATTCTTAGTCAAAGTAGCTCCTAGATCTGAGTCTAATGCCATTATTTGAAGAGCTGTGCCTCTGTCAAAAAAAAAAAAAAAAACAAAATACAAAAAACCCAGCAAGGCAGTAAGAGGCCCATTCCAGTCTTATGTTCTTAAAGTTTACACAGGAAAAAAAGAAGTGCTGTGGTGGAAATTTCAGGGTCAAGCTCTCCCACAGAAACCATTAGTAACTGCCTTGCACCTGTGTCTACTGCTCTGCTCCGCCCTCCAGAGCAGAGATTCCCAAGCAGGCGCCGCAGCACCCCGGGGTGCCCAGAGATCCTTTCAAGGGTGCCACAGGGTGCTGCACAACGAGCGTGCTTAGGTGTGTAAACATGATTCACAAGACTAAGCCAGAGATTTCGAATGGGAGCTCATACTGGCAAAAGTATTCTGACCTGCTGTGATCTTTCCGAGTTCTTTGCAAAAGAAGAATTGCTCTATTCTGTTTCTGTACTCAGGAGTGAAAACAAAGAGCTGGCATTTTCCAAGGATGCCTCGAGTCCAAAAAGGTTGAGAATTATTGCTCTAGGGCAAGGATATTTTGGCCTCAATATGGTGGACAAAACATCAGTTATTCACTGTGGGAAGTGATTTGGGCTCACGAATCATGGTCATGGCCTCAAAGAAAATTATGGCTGGAATGGCATTCAACAGGTCATCTAGGGCAGCACCCTGCAGGTGTCCAAGCAGGGCTCTCTCCGTCCCCTGTCCAACCCAGACAAAACCTTATTTAACCCGGTGGTTCTCTAGCCTGTCCCCCAGACAGACTCAAAAATGTCAGCTCAGTTTTCCCTCTTTTTTGCCTACAGAAAAAAAGAGAGACACGTTTCTAGTGCAAAGGACTCAAAAAGACACAACTATGGATTTGTTTGAAGTCTCTGGGTTTATCTTGGGAGCTGTGTCTGAAAACATAGTGGGTGCCTGTGCACGGGCAGCGCGGCTGCTCCGACGCGCCGTCATTGCAGCCCAGGAGAGCAGATCCAGTGAATCGCGTCTGCTGGAGCGTGGCAATTACTGCGCTCCGGCGTCTCGTGCATCAGTGCCCCCACATTTAAAAAAGGTGGCGGGGGCGCTTCATCTAAAGCTCACAGGGACGCCGATACACAAGATGCTCTGGGCCCTTTAATTAGCGAGGCTCTTGGGGCCGCTCTAATTAAAGCACCCCTCACCACACACACTCCCCTGGCAGCACCCTGGTTGGGAATCACTGGTCCAAACACCTGAACTGGGCAGCTGGAAGCTAACCAAGGACATCTCAGACGGGCTAAACTGTTCACGAGCCTTTAGTACTGAATGAGCAGCCTCGGAGTCCGATGTCCTCTCTGCAGCGCAGGTAAATACAGGACACGAGGAGGGCGAGTTCCCTTTTACGGCCCCCTGGCACAAGCTGAGCAGATCTCTAATCTTGAGAAATTAAGGCATCATTAATTTGGTGAATGCACGGGGAAAAGTGGGGATTCACAAATGACTGCAAACCTGCACCGCCTGGCGCTGCCTGTGTGCAGGTTTCACCGAGGCTGATGTATTAAAACGTTAACCTGTAATACCTTCATTGCCACCTCTGGGAACATTTGAAAGCTTGAAGTGACCTGAAAGCAGCTTATATATTTCAGTAAAAGCTATTCCAATGCCTAATTACGCTTCTCTCATATGATTAAAAGACCTAACTTCTGCTTTAAAAGATAATTTCAGTATTTTCCCCTGATGTATTATCAAGCGTTACTTTTTAAAACGAAAATACAATGTGATCATCACTAAACAAGGAAGCAAAATGAAGGAAGCAAACCCAGACGTTTATCACACACAGAATTAAATTGTGAAAGACAATTGAAAGCAGCGCTCAAAGCAAGTCTTTCACAGAGACAGAGCAGAACGAGTGCACAGGGAAGCTAATTACATTCTTAGAAAGACAAAGAGCTGAGGAAGTTGAGAAAATGATACTAGGGCTGGCTGTGTAATCTAGTGTCTACAAATTACTAACATCCTCTAATGTCAACTACTAGGAATGCTACAAACCACTGCTAATAATTAGGGGTAGGGTTGGACTAGGAACAGTAGCACCAAACCGGATAGCTACTGCTGGGAGACGTGCATTATAAATGGTCCACTGCTTGAAACCATTTATTATGCTTCTTTTGTAACTGGCCTGTTCTCATTCCGCGGTCCCATGCTATTCAGATCGGCTGGCTGCGTTCCAGGGCGGAGGGCTGCTGCGTTAGGACAAAAGACAAAATCACTCTCGTTTTGTACTGACTGGCCCTGCTCGCGTGTCAACTCTTCCGGCTGTTTTCCCTCCGGAGGAGCAGGGGATTGACTGGAAACTCTGCTCTGCTGCTCTGCAGACTCCCCAGCACCATCGTCCCCCCGCTCTGCGCTCGACTCCTCAGCAGCAGTGCCGGGTCCGCGTGGCTCTTCACACCGTTCGTGGGTCACTGTCCCAGCCTGCTTGAAAGACAAGCCCAAGTCCACATCTGGATCCGTCAGTGGAGCTGGGAGAACAGGCTCCCAATTCTCTTCTGCACTGACTCTTCCTGGCACCGCGGCGTCTGGTTTCGATGAAGCCTGCAGTAGTACCTTGGCATCCCTCTTCACGCCGGCCTCCTTGCTGTCTTTTTGCCAAGGGAAAGAAAAATCGAGCCGCTTGCCAAAGAGAGCTCCTTGGACACTGTCTGGCTTACTCGCGCTCTCTTCAACACCTCCCTCAAACAAGGTTGAGGAAAACTTCTTAAAACTGGACACGAGACCTGGCTCAGCCCCCGGTTTAGTTGCAGAAGGTGGCGGCTGTGAGAAAAAGGCCCCAAATGGCTTTCCACCATCAGCCGATGACATGAAACTAAATTTTGGTATAGCGGGTATTTCGAACACAGGTTTGCTGCCGCTTCCATGTGTAGGAACGGCGGCTGGTTTGTTCGGTTCGTGCCGGCTGCATTTGGAGCTGGCTCCTTCTGCAGCCACGTCGCGAATGGGTACGTGCTCCCTCTCCTCGGCAGGAAACCTCGCCACATCCGGAGGCAGGAAACGAGCACCCCACTCACCCGGAGCGCTAAGCTCTGGTTCAAGGGTGCTAGTCACATAAGCATCCCCCCGACTCTCTGGAGTGACCTGTTGTGTGCTCCTTGGATCCAGCTGGCACAAGTCTGTACCTGCTTCACCAGTGAAAGCTGCAGGTTTGAGCTGCAACCTACTTGTGTGCTCAGCTAGAGAGGAGCTGGCATCCACTTCGTGAGTAGAAGCAATTTGGTTTTCTATAACGTTTGCAAGGGCTGTATCTAACTGGTGCAAACTGAGCTCCGTCTGGTCAGCTGGCATTGCTTCTTCCATGCCAACTGCATGATCCAGATGTGGAGGGCACGAGTCGGCATGCCCAGGCTCCTCCTCGGAGAGCTGTGCATGTGCATTCAACTGCACAATTTCCGGGGCGTGATGTTCTCCTGAAACCAACGTTTCTGAAGCTTGCATTTGAGGCTCCTCTGGACTGGTTGCAAGCCCCTCATTTTCTTCAGTCACATAGAGGTCGAGGCTCTCTTCTCCTAAGCAGCGAGCATGAGTTTGCTTCGGAGAAGCGCTGGTATTTACATCAGACAACTGGGCGGAGGGTATTTCTTCTGGCTTTTGCAAATCTTCGGCAGGAATCAACTCCACGGTGCTTTCTTGAGCTCTGGCAGCAGGTTTAAGATGCACATCTTCTCTAGGTGCTTCCTTTGTGCCTTTAAAGATGCCAAAGAGCTCACCAGTGAACGATGGAGCTGGCCCGCTCGGGAGAGAGGAGAAACCAAAAAACGAGGAGGTCCTCTGCTCAGCGCTGGGCGCAGCTGGAGCCAGAGGCTGGGAGAAGAAACCAGAAAGGGATTTTGGAGGTTTCATTTTCGACATGAAGCTTGAAAACATTTCAGCTGGAGAATCCAGGACCGACTTGTCGCTCTCAGGCTCCTTAGGCTTATTTGGGAAATGAGGTGCATCCGGTGTTTTGGGGAAAGGCTTTTTCTCTTGGACCTGTTGCAACTTAGCCCCATGGGTCTGCCTCGGTAACTTCGGCTCAGGCACGTTTGTTGTTTCTTCGCAGACTGCCACCTTGCATGAATTGCTGGTAACAGTCGAGTCATTCAGATTTGAGGAGTCGCTTTTGCCATTCAAGACTAGACCGCCATAAGCCTTTGCAGGGGCCTGCTCCTCGGCACAGGAACGCTCTCTCCCGTTGGAGGGAGGCGCAGCATACCTGTCCTGTCCTGTGCTGTCCGGGAGATGCTGCTTTTGCCCTGGGGAAGGAGACCCCCCACTTTCCTGCAGCTCTGGACCTTGAAAGCAGGGATCACGAAAACCCGAATGAGTTACTGCAGCTCTCGCAGGCTCGTCAGCGTTTCCCACCCCGAGCAAATACTCGGTTTGCTCTGCTACAGGAAGAGCAAATTCATTGCCGCTCCTAGGGCAATTAGAGGTCTCTTGTCCGCCGGTCACTGCTGTCACGATATCAGCAACCTCTTTCTTATGGTCTGTGCCTTTTTGTCTGGCAACTCTGCTATCAGAGTCAATGGAAACACCTTCATTCATAAATGGCTTTGCATTTGGTTGCTGAATAGGTTTTTCAGTGCTTTTTTCTGGCGTGGTTTGTGGCTTTTCATCCAGAAACGATGTCAAACTGAAGAGGCTAAAGCTGGAACTGCTATGAGGGGTATTTTTCTTGGCGGTTGAGCCACTTGAAAAGAAGGAGGGAAGCTGAAATAGCCCTTCTGTCTCTTGCTGCTTGGCGCTGGGGAGATGATCAGCAGGTGCCTGCGTGTCCGATCCAGCAAAGAATGAAAATATGCTCCTGCTAGCCGACTGTCCTTGCTGCGGTTTGGAGGTGGTGGTACTGGACAGCCCAAAAGGCAAACTAAATCCTGATTCTCTGGGTGTCTGATCTGGCTTCCCTGATTTTGCTTTATCAAGCACGTCACCCTTAAAATGGTCTTCTTGGTGCTTTGGTGTGCCAACTGGTGCACTGTCCTGTGCAGGGGGCTGACTTTGTAGACCAATTCTGGGACTGGCGTATGCCGATTTTTGGACCGTGTTTTCAGGAAGCGTGTGTGGACTCTCAGCGTTTTCCCCACCCATTTGGGTGCTATAACTAGCAGAGAGCTTCTTGTTCAGACCTCGCGCTCTCACCTCTTCCGCAGAGGATGACAGACATGGCACGCTGGTGCTGGCCTGCCTGCCGGACTTCCCAAATTTCTCTCTCAACTCAGCAGGAGCTCCCCTGTCTTTCGGTGGAGCTGCAGCATTTGCTGCTGGTTGAGAAGAGGCAGCATCTCCTTTAAAGAGATCCCCCAGGGACCCAAATAACGATGAAATGCCTGAAGTTTCCTTTGGCTCCTGAAGTACTTTTTCAGTTTCAGGGATGTTTTCCTTCTTTTCCAAATGTGGAGGGGGCTGTGGTCCTTTGCTCACCTGCGTTTTAAAGAAATCAAAAAACCCTGCTGTCTGAGCGTTATCGGGTGTTGAGCTCGAAGAAGAGTCTTCTCCCAGACTAAAGAGTTTCAGAGCACTTTTAAATAGCGTGTCCTCCGATTCGGTGCCAGACTGGGTCCGATTTGCCTCGGGCTTCTTGTGCACATCACTGCCTACTTGGGGTCTGAGAGGACTTGAAACTGCAGTCATTTTAATGGCATTATCAGCTTGGTGGAGCTTGCTTTCAGGAGCCACTTGGCTTAACTGAGAAGATGATGTTGCTAATCCTTGCTTTTTCATTTGGATGTTTCTATTCTGAGTAAATTCATGCTTTTCATTTCTAAGAGACTCCAAGTTACCAAATTCTGATGCAGCATTTCTCCCCCATTCAGACTTAATTGGAAACTTCTGCCCGGTGTGTGCATCATCCACTAATTTTCTATTTGATGTCAGTGAAACATCACTTTTCTGTCCCAATAATTTTGACTGTGCATCCATTTTCTTATTGGCAGAATTGTCCAAAGACTCAACGTCAGAACCAGCCGCCTTTCCAATCAGACCACCCAAAGCAGAAAATAAAGAGGCGACTTTGTTCACAGCTGGCTTTTTGTCTTCTTCAATCTTGTCAACTTCTGTTGCACACTCAGCACGTACAAAAGGCTCAACCATTTTAGCAGAGGATTTAAGACTATGGAAGCCAAAAAATCCGAAGCCACTCCCAGCCGTTGTAACAGGGATGGTTTTGACCGTTTCTTTAGTCTGGACCTCTTCATTCAGCAACCAAGACGGTGACACTTTTGGATGCATTCTGAGGTCCAGGGTTAGGGACGGTTCTTCCGAAAAATACTCGGTTTCCTTTTCAGGTCCGAAGTCTACTTTGAGTTTTTGAAGTTTATAACCTGAAAAATCTAATGGCTGCTCTCTTTGGTAATAAATCGACTCTTCAAACATTTGTGAGAAGGTCTCCAAGTTCATGTTCATTAGCTGATCACTTCTTTGCAAAGCTACAGACAAATCCAGAGGTTTATTTGCCTGATAATTATCTAGCGGTTGTTCTTCAGCAAACCAAAAGAGTTCGTCTTCATTGTCAAGAGGGACTTTAAACCCACAAACAGCAATTGTATTGTCTTCTAACACAGAACTTGGGATGGAGCCCACCTGAAACTCAGAGCCCCAGTATTCTTGGTAGCAGTAGGCTTCAGGGGCACACACATAGACGCACTGTCCAGTAGGATCAGTGAGCAACGAATAGACGTACTGACCATCGCTGTACATGTAATACCCACAGTCACCATCTTCTGATGGCCACCATACACCATGCTCAAGCAACGTCAACCAGTTCTGGTACTCCTGACTGTACGATGAATAGACAACGTTTTCTTCCATGCTCAGAGACTCTTGGTCAATCAAGGTCCACACGTTCCCATCACCGCCGGATGAGCAGCTTAAGTCCATAGGCAGCTCTTC
>NW_005842197.1:479898-481340 GCF_000455745.1 Alligator sinensis
TGACTATAATTTCCATTGAGAGAACTGGTTGCCCACACATCATTTTCTTCTGAATAGACTTCTTGAAACATTAACTGGTCAAATGACTCGTATGACATTACACTTAAATCTGAACTCTGCCTGTCAAAATTTGCACTGGTGGTCCAGTCCATCACGTTTGCGTTGCCATCCTTTTTACACAGATTCATCACCGTGTCGCTAGATTCGGGCCAGTGCCAAACCTGAGCGGGTGGAACAGGATTCTGGTTTAAGACGTAATAAACTGGCAACGGTGCTTCACCGACATCCACAGAAAATCCTTCCACATCGTACTCCCATTCAAAGCCGAAGCGACTTCTGGTTTCCTCGCAAGTCGGGAGCTGCTCCAATATGTTCTGGGCGTCACCATTTAGTAAAGAGTAATTAAGAAATTCATTGGATCTTTCACTGAAGGGAGTCTGGTACATTTTCGATCTTGTATCATGGTAAGGGTCGTTCCTACCAATGATAGTTTTCCCAGATAAGTCCTGGACCTTCTCTTGCAAATTTAGAGGATCCCAAGATCCAGACTGCCCGCAGCAAGGAAGGTGTTGTTCATCCATTCTGCTTATTTTTGTGTTGGGCAAATGGTCACTGGTCTTGGAAGAATCAGTTGCTTTCACATTGTCCGGTTTCTCTTTCGGTTTGGACATGAAACTTTTAAAGAAGCCAGAAGTTTCTTGCTTTTCCATCGTGATACTTTGAGCACCAGACGTTGCATCTGAGCTACTGGATTTTTTTTCTAAGCTAGAATCCTCATTTCTATCAAAAAACTTCATGAGGCCTAGCATGTTTGATTTGGTCTTATCCTGCTTACAATCAGACACATCTTCATGTGATGCAAACTTAAATAACCCAGAAAATAACCTCGATGAATGGTTCCTCTGGCTGTCACTTTCATCTTTGACATTCAGCTCTTGACTTATTTTAACCTCTCTCCAATCCACCCCTTGAGGTGAAGTGGCATTTAAGTCTAAGGAGTTCAGCCCTGCTGACAACATCCTACGGTGCGTTATGTTTCTGTGCTCTTCCCGAGCACTCCTAGGTCCAAGCTGCATGTGTGTAACATTAAGACCGACCGAGGCACTGTCTGGATGTCTGCTCCCAGGCCCTTGCGTGTATGAACGACTGGCCTTAGGGCCAGTTACTTGTACAGATTCCCCTTTACGCTCTGGCATACCTAGACCCGAGTTAGACTTTTGTGAAAAGGCATTTGTTGAATTACTACTCGTGTGTTTACCACTAATAGCTGAAGGCGGCATATCACGAAACCCCCGCTGACTGGTTAGATCTGAAGTTGCTGGGTGATCTGCAGAAGACACCTTGAGCAGGGAAGGAAGTAAGCCTCCTTCTTCTTTTGGATCTTGATGCTGGTCTGAAAACCCAAAACCGCTAAGAAAAGGAATCTGCAGCTTCCCAGGGAA
>NW_005842197.1:481371-527280 GCF_000455745.1 Alligator sinensis
AAAGAGAAAGCGTGTTCGTCGCTGGATGAACCGGGGTGCGGGGTGTCATCTTTGGAGACGTGCTCGTGTGCAAGTCCCAGCACGGTTTCTTTTTGCATCGATTCAGCAGACGGAATCAACAACTGGCTGAAGGATTTTTTCAGCGGGCTGAAAAAATGACTGGATGTAGTGCCCTCATCTGCAGGACGTGGATGAATCTCCATGTTACTTCTACTTTGTCCACCCTCCGATTCACCTTGCATAGGACGCGGGTCTCCTGAGGGGTTTGTACACTCTTGTACAGGCGTGTCGGGCTGATCGGCAACGTGGTGCAAGTCTGACGATTTCTGTGCCTCACCTGGATGCTTGGAAACTACCAGACTGTCAAAATCTGCTTTCAAGCTGAAGGAACTAACCGAGTTGGTAAATTTACCAAAGATTGAGGACACCAAATTGCTACTTGGGTTAACTTCTGCCTCGCTCTTGGTTTCGCTGCAGTTTGCTTCGGGAACGAGGTTGTTCCTGGTGGCACGGGCAGGCTCTTCTGACCTTTCACTCCTGTTTGCCTCGCAAGCTCTTGCAAGATGACTTTCCTCTTTGGCTTGCTCCTCTCTTTTAGGAAGCTCTTTTTCTGAGAAGATCTTTAAAGGATTCAGCATCCCCAACACTGAATTCACCACTGAATTGTGGCTCTGCGATGAGGACTGCTGGCCCCCGGCAGTACGCTCGAATGACTCATGAAGACCTACGGAAACTTTCTCTTTCTCGGTGGTTTCTCGGTTACGGTGATTTTCATTATTCACCCCTTGGTCATTGCTCATCTGGGAGCGGACTGAAGCACTGACATCAGTTTTGTTTTCTACCTTCGCTTCTGCAGATGCGTTGTCAGATTTAGGTTTGCTAGAAAATATCCTTGAGATGCCACCCTCTGGGTGATTTAAAGTTTCTGATTTCTCTGGTCCCGAGGAAACAAGCTTTTCCACAGAGGCCGTGAGGTGCTTTGTGCCCGAGCCGACCTTCTCCGTAAAGGAGCTGAACAAGGAATTGACTGTATTCTTGACACTCGTCAGGTCTGGGAGAGACTCCGATTTGTTCTTGCTGCTCTCTTTGCTGTCCTCTGTACAAAGAGGTTTCGCCTGTTCAGGGGACACGTTCGCCTCTATCAGATTAGCAACATTATGCAGTTTGAGCGATGCACTCTCCGCAGGCTTCTTCCTTTTTGGAAGGGTACCAAATTTACTCATCTCTTCCTCCTTTTCAGCCAAGTATTCAGATACCGTTTCCACCAGGCACTGCAGCTCATCCATTGCATCGACATACTCCTCGCTTGGCTCCTCGACAGGAGAAAGCGTCAGGTCTTGCATGGAGTAGCTATGCTTGCCTCCTTTGGTCTTATGTTTTTTGCCACAGCTGCCCCTTTGCAACCGAGAGGCAGGATGCGCAGCACAGTCGTCGGGTAAGCCTTTTGCAGGAGAAGGGCCGAAATCGCACGACGTCTGTGACAGCGCAGCTAAGTCCTCCGCTTCGTCATCCGAAACCGAGGAATACTGAAACTCATCAGAAGCGCTGCTGTCCAACTCTTCCAGCACATCCAACGGTACAAAAGTATTGTCTGGCTGCTCTGTACGTCTTGCTTCTTCACAGCGACCCAAGTGTGCTGGGCCAGTGCAGTCACCGTCTGCCACCTGCTTGCTGATGCACTTGCCACTCTTGACCAATAAGCCATTCTTGTATGGACGCAAAATTGGATATCCCGGTAACGGCTCCGTGCTCTCACTGCTGCCGTTATATTTTGCACTTTGATCATAAGTTGAGAAGACATCATCAGGTTCAGGCATAGGCGCCTCCCCGTTCAAAGAGACGGCTTTGTCCTCAGGAAACTGCAACCTTCCATCGTTGTGAAGGCTGATTTGCTCGCTCTTTTCTGAAGTGCTGTATTTTAGTTTTTTTTTCCTTCTCCTATCTATTGTGTCATATTCCTGAGGATATCTAGGAATATCTAAAGTTCCTGACTCCAAGAACACATTCTGGCAATACGGTGATCTTTCATGAAGGCTGAAATTCTCTCTTTTTGAGAGAGGACGGGAGCTCTTTACATTGGTCTCCTGCCAGTTTTTGTGACTCTTTTCTAAGAAGTCCTCGATTAGCAGTTTTCCTAACTCCTCATAGTTACTCTCCCGCTCTTCTTCTGCCACTTCCGAATTAAATGGAATGATCCTGACTTTTTCATTTCTAACTAGAGATCCTTGACTGAGACGACCGTGAGAGAAAATAAAACGGGGAAAGAGGAAAAAGAAAAAGGAGGGAATGAGAGGGAAGAAAAAGTTTGAAAACATTTTTCAGTGAGAAAACAGGAACAGCAGCAAGCATGCATAGAAAAAATACAGAACAGAAAACACATTCAAATGGTACCGACAAAAACAAACTGCAGGGTCATCGTTTCCCAACGTTTCTTAAAATCAAAGGACAAGAAGTAGCATGGATCACAATGTGCCATAAAAGTCACAATATTTAAAAAATAATAATTATGGAGCAGAAGTTTGTTGCGTGGGTGCTAACATGCGTGACTCCACAGTAGATAGGCAGGCGCCTTGTGCACGGGAGCCTGGAGACTTTTTCTGCCTTAGCACTACCTGGACCTTGCAATACATGCCCTGCTCCTCCTTTTGCTCCACGCTGTGGACATAAGCAACAGGGCAAACCTTTCCCTCCGCAGTTTCACCTCTCTGTAAAACACGGAGAACCCTACAGGGAAGAACAGGTGCAGGGCATGGCGCGTGCACCTGGATAACACTTGCAAAGGGCTCCAGTGCCTGGAAACCAAGGTCTTTCTCCTTCTCCTTTGAGTACTTGTCCGCGTGCACACATCATTGTGGGCAAGCAGCACACAGTTCAGAGTCCTTGGAGGCTTCGAAGACGCGGGCAGACAAACCTTGGCTGGGATGATGTAGTTGGGGCTGGCCCTGCTTGGAGCAAGAGGTTGAACAAGATGTGCCCTCCTGAGCTCCCTTCCAGCCCTCATTGTCTATGATTCAATGAGCCGGGACCTTGGAGCTCTAGGTAACACACTGCAAGACCCCATTCCCAAATGCACCGGCTAAGCTGGAAGCATCAACAGTGGTTTAACGTTTGATAAGGACCAGACTGGAGTTCCAGGTGCAGCTTTGCGGGTGTCTGGGAATGGAGACAAAATCTTGAGAGAGTGCCCGAGCCGTAATGAGGAGTGCTTTGACCAATGGGGGACCCTGGGCAATCGGAGATCCACTTCGTCTGAAGCACAGACCTGCTCTATGGCAACAAATAGCTCATGCAAGTGCCTAAAAAGCAGACGTGGCTCTCTGCAGAAAGAAGCCCGGAGATACTCTACTGAAACTTTCTGTGGCAAAAAGCTCAAAACCTCACTAACCTCTTGGAAGATGCATGGCCAAGGCCCAATCTGAACTCTGTTTTATTTTCTTGGCATAAGATGACCCAAGAAAAGGGGGGGAGGAGACCGCTAGTAAGTCATTAGTAACCTTCCAAACAAATAATGGGCAGAAAAAGGCTCCAAGGCTGATAATGGAGGATGCGGAGAAACATTTAATACCATTTTTCTTTTTTAAATAAAAACTTCAGTCTTCACAAAGAGAGGCACCTGGCACAGGACAAGCACATTTGGCATCAAGGACAGGGTGTGGGAGCTCTGTCTGTGGGAAAAGAACAGGTTAAAATGACTTGGATAAAGTGGATGATTTCATATCAGCAGGGCCTAACAAGATTCATTCGCAGGTACTCAAGGAACGGGCTGAAGTTCTTGCAGAGATGTTGACTGTGACGGTCCAGGGAGGTCCAGAAGAGAGGAAGACAGGAAACATAGGACCCATCTTTAAAAAAAATTTAAAAAAGCAAAAAAAAAAAAAAGGCGGGGGGAGGCAAGGCAGCTATGGATCTGGACCAGCCGCTCGAATCTCAATAAGACACCAGTACATTTCATCAAGGAATCACTCTCTATGCACCTCGATGACTACAAGGCAAAAGATAATGGCCAAAATGGATGCATCGAGAGCAAGCTGTTCATAACCCAGCTGCTTGCTTTCTCCGACGGGTGGCGGGCTGAATGGATGGGAGCAGGAGGAGAGCAATGGATGCGATACAACCTTGGCTTTCAAAAGCCGTATGAAACTGTCCCGTGGATACAGGAGAAGAGATCCTAGTTTTCCATTCACCCTGGAAAACCACAGAAAAATGTGGAATCTGCCTTTTTGCACAACCTAATACAACGAAAGCAGAAATAGCACCGCCTGCAGTGGGAAGCTGCTGTGCTTTCAGCCGGTCATGGAAAAACGCAAGTTTTTGTGTCTTTTACGTGGAGATTTTCTGCTTTGTTCTGCCTGTGGAACACTAGGACCCCTGGTGATAAGTCAGCTAAGGAAGCAGAATGGATATCAAACTACTGCGAGACAAATGCATATCTGGTTGAATCATCATGCTCAAAAAGTAGCTGTGAGGAGCTCAACATTTAACTGGAAGGAGGCATCACGGGGAGTCCCCCCAAGGACGTCCTGGGCCTGCTACTGTTCAACATCTTCATGAATGACCTGAAGGATGGAGTGGAGCAGTGCCCTTAGGAAATCTGCACGTTGTGCCAATCTGGGAGGGGTCCCAGATACTTTGGCAGGGGGATAAGATTCAAATGGACCTTGAAAAAAATAGGGGGGGAATGGTCTGAAAAACAGGTGAAATTCACTGAGAAGAAGTGCAAACTTGTTCCACTTTTGCTGGAGTGCAAGTGCAAAATTGTTCCACTTCTGAAGGAACAATCAAATACACAAATGCAAAATAGAGAACGACTGGCTCAGCTGCAGTATTGCTATCAAGGCCTGGCGGGGTCCGGCAAACAGCAAGTTCACTTGGAGCCAGCACAGCACTGTGGCAAAGAAGTTAACAGCAACCTGGGTTGCATTAACGGGAACGTTGCCTGCAAGTCACCAGGAGCAATGCTTCCACCCTTCAGCACAGGCGAGGCCTTCCCGGTGTACCATCTTCAGTTCACAGCCCCTCACTTCAAGGAAGATGTAGACAGATTGGAAAGAGTCCAGAGGAGGGCAACACAGATGATTAGAGGCCTTGGAGAGATGACACACAAAGAAAGGCTGGAAGAATTGGGATAATGTAACCTACAGAAGGGACAGGCAAGTGCGGGGTTTGAGAACCGTGTGCACATACAGAGAGAGCTTGTACAAAGAGGATGGCGATCAATTGTTCTCCGTGTCCGTACAGGCCAGCACCAGAAGTCACGGGCTGAAGTTTATACTAGGGATGCTCAACCCCCAGCCCACAGGTCAGATCCGGCGCACAGAGCCATGTCACCCGGCCTAAAGGGCTGCCCAAAGGTCCAAAACCCTGGCACAGGAACGGGCTGGACGGCATAACCCTCTAGGCTACGTCAGACGTGGAGCCACGCAGAGGCATCACAGGACCAGATCCAGTAGCACGGGGCCAAAAGACTGAATACCACCAGATTAAACATTTGTCTGGGTATTTGAGGCAGGAATTATCCCATTTTAAGCGGTGGGGGGGGGGAGATAAATCTGAGTGTTTCTCAGAATCTGTGGCAGAAGGAGCTGTCTCAAGCCAAAGGCAAAGTTAGTCGAGAGGGCTGAGGAGCAATAAGGATAGACCACCGAGGAGCAGGACACGCTAGCATTTCGTGCACATACACTTGCGCAGACAAGGAGTCTCCTTCGCTGGAGAGCAAGGGAGGCGTGCACAACCCCAGCAAGACATACCTATGACAAGCACTTGAAGGAGAAGAGGCAATTGCATTGCCACCGTGTCATCAAGACCTGCACTCTTCATAAATCGTACATGAACCGATCTCAGGCTGAAAGAGCCTCGTGTCTGTGAAGTGAGCCCTGCTGCGTAGGCTGCATCAGAAGTACAGCAGCTATTTTCTAACCGCAACATAAAGCCAGTAACAGACACAGGGTGTCTTTACAAAAGATAGCAGCTTGGGAGCTTGTGTCTGGCCAGCCCCAGCCTTTGGATTCGACGCACACAAGCCTCAGTTGAAGGCAAGGGTGCCATCTGAATGTGTGAAGAGCCACGGGCTGCAAGCTTCAGGAATGATTGGAACAGAGCAGCATCAACACGTGTTTACATGCAAGCAAAATGCCCAGAGAAGGAGGATTTCCCCCCCACCCCCGGTACTTCACAAAAACTTCAGTACTTTTTTTAGGAGAAAGTAATCATGCCAAGTACAGCACCTGGAACAGAACAGAAGTAAGGCTATCGAGGCCGGCGTAAAACCACCATATAGATAAAACACAGCAAGGGCATGCAAACAGTGAAAGTCAGCTGAAACGGATCACAAAACCACTTCACAGCACCAAGGTGAAGGACAGTAGACACTTAAGCTGTAAAGCAGTTAACCCACCTATCAGACAAATCTAGAGACTGCCTGCTCCCCAGCGAGTGCTGGCGACTTGTCACTTGACTAGACTCAGATGAAGACTCTAGGTCAGTTCGGCCACTCACAGTGGAGTCTAGGCTATCGTATCGCCTTGGAAATAAATAAAGGAAGGAGGAGGGAGACATGAAGAACATAGTTACATAATGCTTCCAAACCAAATACTGCAAATAAATTCAAAAACACACAAGAAGAGGTAGGCTACTTCATGAAGCTGGCCTGGCTATTGGGAAGATGATGTTGGCTAATGGCTAGCCTTAGGGGGCGGGGGGAACAAACAACACACTAGGTAGATAAGATCCACATCCTCACCCTACAGGAATCACCCTTACAAAGGTCAACATTGGGAGGGGAGAGGAAATGTTCTAGTCAAAGTTTTGATGGAATATCCCAGTTTGTTGAACCCAAAGCGTTTCATCTGAAACTCTTCTAGTTTGAATTTCCACTGAACCAAAGGGGGGGGGGGGTCCAGCAAACCTTCCCCGTGTGTCCTCGCAGATCTGTTGGGGACCCAAGGACCCAGAAGATCAGGGTCAAAGGCTCTGGGCGGTCTGCCTGGCAGCTCGGCTGTTGAGCCAGGGATCCTGCCCTGCTCCATGAAGCCGATGTTCTTGCCAATTTGAGAATGAATCATTTAGAAAATAGGGTGGATTGCATGGCAGAAAGAGCGGTCAGACTGACCAGGGTTTGGATCTCCTGTAATGAAAGCAACTTTGGCCGCTGAACTTTGAGATGTGTCCTGATCACATGCATGCCTTCTACAACATGCATTATTGCTGCTGTCTGGCTAGAAATAGATGTCGCCAGATAAAGTGAATCAACTGAGCCAGGATGCATTACAGCACAGCTCATCCATGTCCTTTTGCTAAACACACTGTCCTGCCGGTAGATCTTGCAGAACAACAGGCAAACGCATTCCCTGCTTGCAGAGGCTGCACCAACGTGAGCTGGACACTTGCTGCGATGCCAGGGCTGGGATCGCAAATCGGCTGACTGGCAGTCCCAGCTCCAGGACGTCACAGGCGCCCCAGGATCCAAAACAGGGGACCCTGAGGTTTCAGGGGCCTGATCCCGAGCGCAGTAATGGAAATCTCCAGGGTGCATAGCATTGGGCTGAAGCTGGAGAGCACGGGCAGCTCCAGGCTGACTGCACTCTCCTGCCATAACCTTAACAGAGGTTTGCTGCGACAGAGCCGCACAAATTGATACCACCTTTGTCACAGCGTCATGGCCACAAAGTTTGAGCATTTGTGGTGTGGCAAGGGGTATGGACATCTGTTTGCTTGGCCTTTGTGACACCATGAAAATGTTTACGGTGGCAGAAAGGTGACATCTATTTCCACCCTCTGAGACAGGACACTGGGCTGGATGGACCAACTGGTCTGACCCTGGGGTTGGCAACCTATAGCCTGCGTGCCAGATCTGGCCCACAAAGCCGGGGAGGGCAGCAGGGGGACAGACAGCAGTGGAGAGAAGTGGTGGATACCCAGGACGTGCAAACAAGGAAACAAATCTTGAATTCATCTCTACCCACAATGGCTTAAATGAACTGGATTTTGCAAAAACCAGATCTTTACACGGGCAGCAGAAATTATACTTCATAAATGAAAGAAACAGGGCTTGTCTTTCACTTGTGATTTCTATAGCAACGAGGCTATACAGATGTAAGAAGGTAAGTGTAATTCCCTCACCTGTTAACATCGGCACCATGCCCATTATTTGTTTGAGCAGCAGCATATCTTGACTTGCATAAATTAAAAGCGATGGAGAATCCATCACATCCCTAGGTTAGCACGTCAAGGAAGATAAAAGCAACCTATTTTATAAAAGTGCATCACTTGGTTTGGAAGCAAAAAAATTGTAAGCATACAATATGTACAGCAAGGGGAGAAATGACTGACAAAGACGTTCTTCATCAAGGCTCACGTTTAGTAGCCAAGGATCTACAAAGAATATAAGAACGTATGCTCTGAGACCTTAAAAACTGCCATTCACTGGGTCAGACCATGGGTGTATCATGCCCAGTATCCCATGCCACACAGAGCCAGAGAGCGGAGGCTGAAAGGGAGAGTGAACTGGGTATACTGGATCTGCCCAGGGTTTTTTCCCCCGCTGTTCTTCTCACTTGCAGCCTCCAGCATTAACAGCTCGTGGAGCGAAGTGCAATCTAATCAATCTAGCATAAGCAAAAAACCTACTTGTGAGCACCTAACACATTAAAATCAGTTGATTTGTTAGTGTACACACAAAATGAGCATATGCAGAGCTTTGCCTTACTGACATATCTGTATGGGGACAGATGCCAATAAAAGTTTGCAGTAACTGAGCAGGGAGCCCCATCTGTACAATTCAGCTACTGAACAGGATGCAGGAGATAATAGTAAAAAATTAGTCAGTATGTTTAATGGCTTAGAAAGCATTAAAAATAGTACACCGCATGGCTAGTGATGCAGCTGTCCCACTAAAAATGCATACCCCAGAAAGTCCAGTGAGGAATGCAAGCTGAATTAGACCTGGCCGTAAAAAAATTCAGATGCGACAAAGGTTTCGGATGTGGACTGACCATATTAAAGCCAAGAAAGTTAAAGAAAACCTGCCATCTACCAGCAACAAACTGAGGTCATAGCTAGACTTGAAACTACTGGTATTCGCAGTTTCAGATCGGGGGTTGGAAGCAGGAGTGGGACAGAGACAGTGCCTCTGCCTCCCTTCTGGAGAGATGTTTAAGTGACTACCCTCCCATCTCGGGCTGTCCCAACATGCACCAAAACGTCGCACCCTAGATCTCCAGGACCCTGCTTATCAAGCTATCCAGTACCATTTCATTGTTTTTCTTGCACTCCACCTCTGCTCATCTACTATATTTAGTTATCCATCGTCTCATCTTTATTTTAAATGCATTTAATCCATGGAACCGTATTCTCGTTACGCGTTTAACGGCATCCAACACAACGGGCCATGATCCAGAGCCGGGGCTCCTAGCAAGTTACTACTGCATCACTTAATGTTGTTCATTCAATTATGTAAAGAGGGTGGAAGTAATTTTAAAACTGCTGACTTATTGTCAAATCCCACAGGGAGACTATTATGCTCTACTGTGACGCAGAAACAATCACAAACTGAAGACTGATACAGAAACAAGATCTTTAAAAAAAGACAATGAAGTGAATAAACCCTTCTTGTCCTAGAGCTGACAGGGGACAAGCCCGTCTTACACAGCAATGTTGTACAACAGCTAGAACAAACTGATCAAAGGCTTCCTTCGTGAATGCTCTGCGTGTGCAGGCCTGATAGAGCAACTACAGCTAATCGGAAACAAGGTGAACTTGCCTCCAATGAAAGAAGTCACAATAGGATAATTCTGCCATTTCTTTTCCTTCTGAAACACAACATGACCCGACTGTCAGAGCATCGCAACTGGAAGTGTTCTGCCTCCTCCCCGCCCCTTCTTTTTTTCCCTTTCATGACATCTGCTTTTATTGCTTCATTTGGGTTTGCAAGTGGATATTTCAAGGAGAAAAGTACAGAACGTGGGTGAGGACACCTCACAAGGGCTTCCTTCAAGGCACTCAGTCTCCAGGCTGCTCCTCATTCATTTCCATAACACCTTCAGGCTCAACTGGGAAAGTTTAGTAAAAAAAAAAGAGGCAGTTACTGTTGTTCTGAAGACAGCACCCACCTGATGGCCTCACATTCCCGATAATCCAGGTCGTAGCTCTGCACGGAGTCGTGGCAGAAATCCCGCAAGACGCCCTGCTGCTGCAGGCGGGACGGCACGGTGAACTGGTGCACGGAGGCGTTGGGCTGGGAAGTCGTGTGATATGGAGGAGGGAGGGTGTTGCTCGTCTCGCTGCGGTAGTCGCTGTCTCGATCGTCCACGGCACTGTCAGGGTCTTCAAAGGCTGAGAAACAAAAGCCATTAAGAGCACAGCCCCCCCGATCCATCTGGATGGGATCGGAGACCATTCCACTTCTAAGCACAAAGCCCTTGAAATAAGGCACGTTTCCTAATCCGTGGTCTGAACGGGCCTCCCAATTCATATCCTACATCGCCGTGATTACCTTACTTTCTCACTATCATTTCCTACCTCCCTGAAAAAGATGGTTTGCTTATTTTACTCTCCAAGTCTTGCTACCAAAGAGGAGATTAACATCATCTTCATTTTAAGAGACTTTCTTGGATTCCTTACTGCTGTTGGCAAAAAACTGTAATGGAAACCTAGCCATCAGAAAAGCAGGCTCGCCAAAGCAAGGACAAGTCTGTCTACAGGGGGTTATTTTCTCTCTCTCTCATTTAATGTCTGATGAAAAGAAACCACGCACTGTACCCACCGAGGAGCAGAAAAGATCATTAACATAAGCATTTAATGTGCTTCCCTCTGCTGCATAGGAGCGCTGGCTTAGGCACTGCAAAATACTTGACCTGTACGAGAAAACATTTCATTTCTCTACAAGAGGGTGACACTGCCGACCTCTGGAGGACAGCTCCTTCCCCTTGCATCGCCTGGTCCCTGCTCTAGTAGCCCGGCACCGGGGTCTCCATTAATCAGTCTGGGCTTCTCCCTGTCACCAGCCTCCAGTAAGTGCTCTCTCCTTCCACCATGCTTTCTGCACATCCTTTCCCAACATCTGATGAAGCGAGTTCCAGCCCACGAAAGCTCATGTGTTATATAAACTAACTTTGGTTAGTCTATACGGTGCAAATCTAACCTGGCTTCAAACTAACACCGCTGTCTGTCCGCTGCCAAGCAGAATCGCAGTTCAGTGGCTGACTTCTCTTAATCCGGCAGGCTCTGCATGGCCTTGCAGCCAAGACTGCCGTTTTGTAAGCTGCCCTTTGAAGTCTTACAAGCCCCTTAGGTCTGCTGTCTGGCCCTACTCTCAGCAGTGAAGGTTGCAACAGCCTGCTTGGCTTGGCTGAAGCTCTTCTTTGACCCCTTTCCCCTGGGAGACCAGCCCTCAGTATCTCTCTTTTCCCAGCTTGCTTCTAGGCAAGTGGCTTACAGCTTTCTCGTAGAGCTACTACTCCGCAGAACAGGACCTAGCGGGGGGACAGGGGACAAGAAGCTGGACAGGAGCCAGCAGTGTGCCCTTGGTGCCAAGAAGGCTACCGGCATCCTGGGCTGCATGGGTAGAAGCATTACCGGCACATCGAGGGCAGTGATTCTTCCTCTCTATTCTGCACCGGGGAGGCCACATCTGGAGTCCTGTGTCCAGCTGTGGGCCCCCACTACAGAAAGGATGTGGACACATTGGAGAGAGTCCAGCAAAGGGCAATGAAAATGGTTGGGAGGCTGAGGGACAGGACTGGTGAGGGGAGGCTGAGGGAAGTGGGCTGATTGAGTCTGCAGAAGAGAAGACGGAGGGGGATTGAATAGCAGCCTTCACCTCCCTGCAGCGGGGTGCAAAGAGGATGGAGCTGGGCTGGTCTCAGCGTGGGCAGATGGCAGGACAAGGAGCAATGGGCTCAAGCTGCAGCAAGGGAAGGTTGAGGCTGGATATTAGGAAAAACTCTCATGAGGAGGGTGGTGAAGCACTGGACCAGGCTCCCCAGAGCGGTGGTGCAGTCTCCATCACTGGAGGTGTTGAAGACCCGGGCAGACAAAGCCTTGCCTGGGATGATGTAGTCGGGGCTGGTCCTGCTTGGAGCAGGGGCTGGACTAGATGTGACCTCCTGAGCTCTCTTCCACCCTCCTGGTCTGCGGTTCTGCTCCTGTTTCACTCTCAGCTGGCCCCCAATCCTAGAGAAGGCTGGAAAACCCACACAAGATCATCTAGTTCGACCAGAGATAAAACCTGTGACCTTGGTGTTAATTATCACCGTGAGCTAAAGAGCCACTCAGCTGTCTCGCTCCTCAAAAATAACTGGGGGTCGAAGCCCCCATTACAGAGGTTATTGAGAAGTGATAATACACTGGCTAGTAAAGAAAGTCAAGATCAGCTGGCTAGCCACCCAGCTCTGCTCGTCTCTGGACATTACTGCTTCATATTGCACTAATTCCTACATTGAACACGTGTCACTAACTACAGTGGATGATTAAAATTTAGACACATTAAGAAGTGAACACAGATGACCGACGGTCCTGTAAGTGCCCTGGCAATGAAAGCAGCACCCCTTCACGTATAGCACTTCCCCCATGAAAGACCCTTCCCAAAGAGAAGTCGTGGTGGCACCTTCCCCTTCGGTCTGCTCACAGCCTAAGCAGTGAAGCTTTTGCGAGGCTACACAGACTGGCCATTGATCTCTGCAAGTTTCCAGTCGATAAGTAAGAGCAGCGAGGAGGGAGGTGAGGTGCACGGCTAATGCGCTCGAAGGAAAAGAAAACACGTCATCATCGTCATCAGCCATTATTCACCATGCCCACCACCAGCACCGCGAGCCCGTCTAGGAAGGACAATCAAATGACAGTGCTGTCTGAGGAGTGGGTCCAATACTTCCTGAATGCCTCAATCATCCCCACGTGGCACAGCCCAGGTCAGCTGGGACCGAACACGAACGCAGTGCAAACACTGCTCGTTTTCTGTGCAAATTTAATTCCAGCAAAAAATATTAGGTGCAGAGTCATGCTTCCCAATGAAGCTTTTTTTTTTCCCCTTTTGATTTCAGCTGTTTTTAGCACATGATAGTTTGGCCGGTAATGAAACCGTGCGGGCTCCCCTCTGCTATGGTATAAAGTCATAGCAATAGCCTAAGGATCAAACCAGCTCCACTGGAGAACGTGTCCATGCACGTAGCCAAAATCCTCATCTGGTCGGGCTTCCACCCCTCAAGTGCCATCACATCAATTTGATTGTCCATGCTGAAGATAGTGTACAGTCTCCTGCTTCTTGGAAGTCTAATGCTGTGCAGGTTTTGTTGGTCTCCAGGCATTAAACAAAAGTTATACTGATAACATTTATTTTATATAGAATAAATTTATATGATTTTGCTAAAAAAAAAAAAAAAAAAATACTGCACGGCTAGCAGGTTTTCCATTGCTGCAGTACTGCATGAAAAAAACTATTTCAATTTGCAGAGGTGCAAGAGCCTCTGAAGTCCTGCCTCGAACCCTTGGGGCCTGAAGCATCGCTGGCGGCTCCCACAGCAGATCGAGCCCGGTGGGAACCAGCCCTAGAAGGATAACAAGCAGCTGTCCTGACGGTGCGTGTCACCACCACAGACTGCGTGCTGCCACCGTCCCCGGTTTTCACGCCAAAACAAGTGGTTCCACATGCAATAGCTTCGATTACGGAAACACTTCTATACTTCACTCAAAACTAATTTCATGTCGAGTAGGGGGTTTCTTTTCACAACAAATCCCCTGCCCCCACCATTTTCTGAATGCAAATTTGGTTTAACGTGGCATAACCCTCGCAAATGCCCTCCAGTGATGAGGAGCCCATGCCACCAGCATTTGGGACCCTACGCCAACTATTGCGGGCAGGTAAAGCTCACTCTGCCTACACATCTCCCAAAGCCCGTTCTGGGTTTGTCTGCAGTAACAGCAGGGCTCACTGTGGCTTGTTTTTTATGTTTTACCTTCACAAAAAGCCACAGCTGGAATTTGGGCATTATAAATTATGTTTTTCTAAAACTGTAGATGAAATTTATGAATCAAGTGCATTTAAATAAGTCATTTTAAATCCTGATGGCACGATTTCTTGAAACTTTTCACTAACGCATAGCATGGGAACGACCTCTCAGATGCCAACTTTTAACATGTTTTAATGGATGACACCTTTAAAGAAGCAGTCCCTACTCTACAGGAAACATTGGGCCAAAAACCAAAAACACTGCATCTTGTATGAGCCTCCTGAGCACCTGCCATATGCCAGTAGGTATTAACCGTGGTGGCAGGCATACCAATATCTTTTGGCCACATTTAGGTACTTGCTCATGTGGAATAGCACTCCACAAAACAGTCCCTCTTTAATCAGTGAAACGACTCGATGAGCAAGGTACTATTCACTCTGAGGATAGGTACCACAACCAGGCTTTCCCAGGGGTTATAGTATGTATTACAACCCCAGAAAAAATGACAAGAGTGCTTTTAACAGTGTGTAGTGGTGACACAAGTGTATTAGATCTGGATATATTAGAAACAAAATGCAGTTCATCACAAGAGGAGACCGACAACAACTTGCAGAAGCAGCTCTGGAGATGCACTATCGCTTCAACAGAAGGGGACAAATATTAATACTTCTACTGTAGCACGATAGCCCTCACCCACACACACAGGAACGGGGTAACAAAGCGCTGGCCTTCTGCAAGCAGATGATACACTATGGCCTCTAATGAGGAAAGTTGTATTTTCATCTGATCTTGGGAAGTCAGTACACCAAACAGAATACCATGCACTGGTAAAAAGACTAACCCACTGTTTTATCCCCTGGTTTGGGAAACTCCACATACACCAGAAAAGGTCTCAGGGGATGAAAACAGTCTCTTGCTATGTAGATCAAGGAGATCACACTGCAGGAAAAGGGCAAAAGCATGCTCTCCTCGGTTAGAGAACTGAATATTCATGCATACAGTCAACATACAATGGTAAAGCGACGGACAAAGTCACATCACACAGTAAGGTTTTACAAACAGAACAGGACTCCAGAGTGACAAAGGCAAGACAGGAGACAGCAGAGCGTGCACACACGTTGGAGCCTGCGTGTTCACCAAACATCTTCATTACAAAACCAGGGAAAGTATTAAAACAGAGCGTAGCACTCAGGCAGCAGCATCCAAAGCTGACCCCTTCCCAGACCATCAGGCGCTACTTGAAGCATAAATAAGCCTCTGCCCTTCTTGTCCATCCTGAGCTGCTCTTTGCAATATCTGGTGCTAAGTCCCATAAATTTCCCTCTGCTGGATAAACACATGAACGCAGACATCGGCAGATAATGCCAGCACTGACAACACAGCTGCTTTCCATCATGTCTAGAAAACGAAATACCACTTTGATATCCATTGACAAGAACGGGCTTTTTAACAAAGGCCAGCGCTTTTCTGTCCTGCTTGCAACAGATTCAGAAGGATGTCGCTAGCTTAAAGAAATGGCAGGTCAGTAAATCATAAGACAACAAGGCTCCATGCTGACTTGCAAGACAAGTGCCCGCCATCTTTAACCTTTTCTTATTGAAAATCGTATCTCCTCGGTCTTTTCTAAATGAAACAAACCCAGGTCTTTCACCCTGCCTTTCTAGTCTCTCAGCGACATGCGGAGCAAAATAATGACCTCCCATGTCCTGCACGCAAACACTGCTGCTAATACAACCCACCCAGAACGAGATTGGTCTTTTTTGCAGGAATACCACTGTCGACTCGTTTGTTCTGCGGTCTGCTAAAACCCCCAAGCCCAGACACCTTTGCGCTGTAACAGCTCCTGTTTTTGTATGTGTGCATTTGACTTCTCCGTCTGGATTTGGCACTTGTCTGTACTCGGCTCCATCCAGCGTGGTCATTTCCATTTACCAGCTCTCTAACAGAGGCATCCGTCCATCTATTGAGGGTGGTGGCTAACTTAACAGGGTGGACAGGCAGACCATAGGTATAGTCCAAGTCTGTGGCTGATACTCCTGAATAAAAAGAGACTGCACAATACCTGGCCACAGCAAGAGAGCCAAGAAGAAACCACAGACAGAATAGGCTGACAAGACACACACGAACATGAAGATCTCATCAACACAGACAGAAAAAGAAGAGAAGAGAAGAGATCCCCTATATGCATGAATATCCCTCTTCTCCCCTTGTTGGAGTATGCTGCTGTGCTACAGGACCACCAAACTCGCACGAAGTTAAACGGTTACATACTCGGCTGCTCTCCCCATCCAAAATAGCTCCAGGTGCCTGCGAGCAACACAAACGGCAGCAAAGAGGAGGAATGGAAGAAGAAGGCTTAAAAAAAATAAACCGAGGGAGCATCTGTCATGTACTTGGCTTAGATTCTGCAAGGCTTGAAAACAAAGGCAGCTTTTATCGTTATCACTTTCCATATCTTTCCTGGCTTACTGACCTACCTCTCCAGTGTCTTCATAAGCCACTCTTCGGATCACGATGCATTTAGGCTGATTAAACTACCACAATTGTATGAGCGGAGCAGCAACTTGATTATAAGCTAACTGCTTCGTAGCAGCACTAAATATTGTGCTTCCTACTTCCCGGGCACGAAACCAGGAATCCAGCCACAGCTTCCATGACATTTGATGGAGCAGTGACACAGGTGGAAGGCAAAAGGTGTTGGATCTGTGCCCAGCAGACTGGGATTCCCTTCCCAGGTCTTCCCAAGGTGCCCAGTGCTTCCACTTCCCCCTCCCATTTATAAAGGAAGATAAAAGATGCATAAAAGGTCTGAGATCTGCAGGTGAAAGTGCCATATACACAAGATTCATAAAGAACTGCTTCTCTGCTTGCAAACTATATTGAGCAGCATCTTGTCTCCGCGTTTTATTGTAATGAGTCAAGTTATTATGAAACCGAGCTTCTGCCGCACTTCATACGTGCAAACACAATACAACAGGAACAACCCAGGTCATGGTCTCTACCCAGACACACAAGCATCTCCACTTCAGAATGGCTGAACCACAGCAGAGAGCAAAAGAGACTTAAGTCTCGACGGCTACAGTCTTGGTCAAGCAGGATAACAACCCCGACTTTCCAGCTTTGTGCTCTTTCCTCCAAACCACGCTGCTACCAGAGGTCAGCATGCGATGAACCTACTGACAACTACAGGTATGTGACCTGACAACTGTCCATGCCTCGCAGCAACGTGTGGATCGCGCGCACACCCTGCAGTCCAAAATCCAAGGCTAACATTTACAGAAATTAATGGGCAGTGGTGCGGTGCAAACCAATTAAGTTGTTCTGAAGTTGTCAGTTATTTCCAGGTCACATGTGCTCAGCTGAAAATTAAGATCCTTCCTCCTCACTTCCCTCATCTGCCCTGAAAACTGGACGGCATCCAAAAGCAGTGGTGTACCAAACCACCACAACTACAGGAATTCAAGCAGATGGTGTGATTTAGGAGCAAGCTTTTGTAGAGACTCTTAACCGATTTTTATCTAAACGATGAAGAGACCAACCAGCACATTAACCATTTCATCCAAAATCAGTGTTGACAAAAACCTTGCATCTACACCAGTGATTCACAACCAGGGTGTTGGAGTGCCTCAGATCCCGTGAGTGATGGCACAATGTATACGGAGATGAGCAGATGAGTTAAATAGATCAACCCAGGCACAAGGTGACCCCTGCTTGAATGATCCCCCACCGTCAAAGCCAAAGCCAAGCCCCTCTGCAATGGGGCAAGCACTGTAATGCACACGCACACGCGCTGATTAAACTACCATGTTTCTATGATCGGAGTGGCAACTTGATTATAACCTAACCACTTTGTAGCAGCACTAAATACTGCACTTCTTCGTTCATAAATATTTTATAATTTATATATAAATATACACACACACTATTTTTTAATTGGTGCCACTCGATTCATAAAACCTACAGAGGGACGTGTCAAGTCTAATGAGGCATGCCTCGAGTCCATAAAAAAACTTGAGAACAACTGATTTATGTAAGTGCGCTTTTATTCATCTTCTGGTATTTGTGTACAAACTTGTACACGGACCCAAACAGTGAAACTGGGCTCTCTCCCCCTTGCCCATCAGTTGTTCAAGTTTTGCAGGCCAAAATTAACCCCTCAAGTACATCTGAACAACCTGAATATCTTCAGATTAGTCCCCTAATGACACCCTTTATTTTCAACAGGTAAAGCCACCTAAAGCTTCATCGACGGCTGTTACTGCTCGAGGGGGACCAGCTCACTTCCTCCTCAGCTCTCCGAGGTTTAAAGCAATCCATGCACACTGGGTTTTGTTACCAAGTACACGACTGACTGAATACACACTGAGCACAGCACTATGTTTTACCATCACATTACCAGAGACGACAGCTTGGCCCCATGGACGGAGACCGTCCGGCACCAGAGAGCCGTCGAGATGTGCTGGCACCCCTTCTCCATCCCCGCGAGGGGCCGGCGCTCCATGCACCTCACCCTAGTTCTGCTTTTAAATTTTACTGAGTCTGTTTGTGAACACAAACTGCTGGGCAGATGCAGGGAATATTACAAACCAATGTTATACCTGTAAAAAGACGGATCCTATAATTAAGATCTGCACTCAGAGTCTCTTTGGCCGGTAACAGATCTGAATCCAAGGGTCAGAAAAAGTGACCTGCTCTGGCCACTGGTAGCCAGGCTGACCATCTGTCCCAGGAGCGATGGTCCTCTACTAACCGAGTCATGGCAGCAAGCTGAGGGCAGCCAAATTGTACCCCCCACTCGTCACACGTCCCTGATCACAGGCCCAGCGAGGAAAACGTGCCACCACCGTCATCCAGTCTGCTCCCAGGACAGACAGACGTGGCCTCATCGGCACATTTGCACAATGTTGTGCCTCATCAGCACAATATGCGAGCCTCTTCCTGGGGAAAGGGAAAAGAAAGGATAGAGTATAAAGGAGCATCAGAGAAGAAAGCAGTGGGGCATAGCAGAAGGAAATCAAATAGCAAGGCGAGACAAAGAGATAAGAGGGGAAAAGAAAAAAGGAGAATGAACTGAACGAAGGGAAAGTGAACGAAAGAGGATGGAGCTGGGCTGGTCTCAGTGGGGGCAGATGGCAGGACAAGGAGCAATGGGCTCAAGCTGCAGCAAGGGAAGTTGAGGTTGGATATTAGGAAAAGCTCTCTCACTAGGAGGGCGGTGAAGCACTGGACGGGGGCTCCCCAGAGAGGTGGTGCAGTCTCCATCCCTGGAGGGTTTGAAGACGCGGCTAGACAAAGCCTTGGCTGGGATGATGTAGTTGGGGCTGGTCCTGCTTGGAGCAGGGGGTTGGACTAGCCGTGACCTCCTGAGCTCCCTCCCAACCCTCATGGTCTGTGGTTCAATGACAGGCTATGGAGAAACATACTTTTCCACCACTTTGAAAGGGGAGGGAGGCCTGCGACACGGGGTATACATCACCTGCTCCAATAACTGTTACCTCTGAATGCTCCTGTAGCAATAAATGGGCTAAATCATTTTAACCCGGAATGAAACACCATTACTGATGCTCGAGCACAACAGCTTAAACTATTACATCCAATAATACGATACATGTCCATCTGTACCCAAGCAGAAAAAAAGCACAAAAAAAGGAACAGAAAAGCCCAAGAGGAGGAAATACACAAAAAGGAAAAGACCGAGAAACAGGCAGAGCCGAGACAGGTATTTCTTCTTTTGTAAAGGAGGTTTTCTACCGCTGCAGGGTAATGATATCTCCTTATAAATCTGAGCGCCAGCTCATAAACTGGCAGTCTGCCACAGAGCAGTTGGGGATAAAACCCAGAAGTCCTGAATCGTAGCAGCTTAATGAGGCAGGCCCTAGTTATTGGTTAAATATTGTCAGGAAAAAAATAAATCTGTGCCGCTAGAAAGAAAGGTTCGTGTGGCTCAGTCTGTCACAAATCAATGGGCAGTGACCCAAGCACATGGGCAGGCAGGCGTCTGCAGAAAGGAAGGTTGCTAAAATAATAGAGGACCTGTGAACCGCTTGCTGTACCCAGCATCACTGCACTCAGCATGCCGGCTGCTAATCCAGTTTAAGACCAGATCCACACGTACATTATTAACAAATTAATTCCTGGGAACAATCCGAAAGATGCGGGGCATCTGGCGGCAAACCGCATGCACAGAATTACAAAAAGCAAACTGGAACATGCAGGTCAAATCCCCGGGAGCCTGCTGAAATAAGCCCCTGCAAGCCCCCAAATTTGGTACAATTCTTTCCTCAAAATGAGGCTGTTTGTTGAACCTGACCTACACGGGAAGGGGCAAAAGAAGAATAGCTTTGAAAGACTCTTGAAACTAGCTTGAACAGTCAGCAGTTTACCCCCACTGCAAGCAGCTGTTACGGTAGCTGCCCTGGATAGGAAGGGTCTATATTATTTGCAGCTTTAAAAACCAAACAGCAAGGGCCACTGCCCAGAAGTGCTAGACGGGCAGGTTGCTTTCTTGGGCAGTAGGTATTGCCAGCTGCCATAGACATGGTCCCGGAGCATTGTGCATGGGATGTCCCGACCCCGCTGTTAGCATCATCATCGCATCTTGGCACAAGTCCTTATACAATACATAGTCTTGTGCGTGTTACACCATCAGCTCTCAGCCTTCCTAGAATCAAAGCACCTCCCGCCCCCAATCTCCAGGCGCGCTCCTTGGAAAATGCCAGCTTTTAGCTTTCGCTCCTTTTTTGAACTACAGAAAAATAGAGCAATTATTTTGTTGCAAAGACCTCGGAAAGGCCACAACGGGTATCTTTGGGTTTGACTTGTGACGCGTGTTTGCACACCTAGCAGAGCTAACGTTGCACAGCACCCAGTGATACCCCTAGGGTGCCACGACACCTTGGTTGAGATTCACTACACTAGACATTTCCAGAAGCACTTTAACATTGCTTCTTTCCAATGCATAATGGCCTAATTTGATTGTGTGCTTTTCAAAATGTGAAAAGGCAGTCTTTTTTCTGTTTTCCAGCATAAAAATTCAGGTCCTGCCTCTCCTAGACATGCTGTAACAATGGAGAACTAGCAAACACAATACTGCAGAAGCCAACAACAGATAATGAGGAGGTGAGAAAGGAAGGGGCTGTTATCCAGACTCTATTCATCTTTGCTTTTGTTTGTTTTTGCTAAAACCCACCTTAGCGTCAATGCTGAACTCTCTGCATAAAACGACGACTCTGGTAAGGATTCAACACATCTGCTGCTCTGATTAAGATGCAAGAGACAACTTCAGACAGCTGGGTCCTTTGGCATAATCAGAGACGACCCAGGTTGACATTCTTGATATTTTTCAGGTTAATGATAGCAGAAAAATATTAAAGTCTTTGCATGTCCTTTTATATATTAAAATGCAACAAAACTGAGCGCAACATCTCGTCCTGAAAGAGATGAATGCCTCGCAAGACACCTTTGAATGGACGCGTTTCTGAGCTCTATTTAACAGGTTAGAAATTTGCTAAAATGCAACATCACTGTCTTTGAAGCCGGTTCGACGTGAAGAGGACGTACAAAGACAAAGACACAAAGAAGATATACAATTACAACTCAGAAAAACATGCAAACACCAGATAAAAGTAATCTTAAGCTGAAATATATTATAACAAAAATACATATTGAATACTGAAACAGGTAACGCAGACCAGTCAAACAGGCCAGCTATGGTGTAGGCTTTAATTAAAAAAAAAAAAAAAACGCCCAACAACGTGCGTCTAGATGACCACATAATTTTGGAGAAAACTGCAGTTCTTCTACAAATGAAGTTCAATATAACCCTCCAATTAAGGACTAGGCAATGCCAGGAGTCTAGTGTCTTGAAAGCGATAGCATTTCTGTCACCAACACATTTTATAAAATATATCTAGCTTCCCACAGTTTGCCGAGCACAACATATGCTTGCTGTGTGTCTCAATTATGTAACTATTCAGGGGAAAATCTCTCCTACGGTTTCACACTGTCAGGCACGGATCAGTAGAGCACGATCAGCAGAGACACCCAGGAAGGCAGCAGAAGAAGCAACGACTTAAAGCAGCCTAATTTGAAGTGCCACTCAGCACTGCATTGCATTTCATGACTATTTACAGACGTATGGAAGTAGCTGGGTTACACTCCGCTCTGCTGGGAAGTCGCCGCTGACTGCGGTCCACGTTTATGCCCAAGCTACCAAATCATTCAAACCCTTGTGCGAGGGCTATGCCGCACGCCGGAGCGACGAGCAGACACTGCTTGATCGAGACGACAAGTACGGTGTGGGCACAGGAGTCATAACACGCTGGGCGGTGTTGATAAAATGCCACCCTGCAGAATGCAAAGTTTGGCACATTTCTCTGCATCTCCGCCAGGCTTTCACACCTCACACCCCCTTCCTCCCTTTCAAAAAATGAAATGCCTTCCACGCGCACTTTCATCAACTAGACAAGTCGATCCCATCAAGTTCAAGCCAGTTACAGGTTATTCCAGTCCCTGCTCCCAACACGGCTTGTGCATTTTATCCGGGGACTAATACAAAACACGGAAAGTAACCCCCAGAACAAGGACAAGAATCACAGGCTCCTTTCCAGAGGAGCGTCCTCATGGCTGGGCTACAGTCTTGCTCTCTCGCACAACTCGTGGATCTTATGTCCTTGGCCCCACAAAAAGAGGGGTAGAAAGCGAGTATCCAGCCTGGTGGTTAGGGCCAGCTCCTGGGAAAAGTCGATTTAAGGCTGCTCAAGCGAAGGAGCGCGCAGCTGAAGAAGTGCTTCAAACACTACGTAATCACATCCATCGGCATCTCCTACCAGCAGTTTGCAGGCAACATTGCTCGTGGTCACTAGAAATCCGGCTTCCTACAGACGTGGCTCTTCAGGCCGACAGCAAGAGCCACATAGGAGGTCCCGCAGGCTGCTTGGTATTGCTGCCCAAGGGCTAGCGACCTTTGGAGACCGCTGACAAAAGCGGTGGGCAGCACCAACCAAGAAGCGAGAGTCAGTCAGTCTGTCCCCAAAAGGGCAGCTCCGGTTCCCAGGTCAAGGAAGGGCTCCCAGACTGCGACATGACACCCCCGAGAGAGGCAGGACGTCAGACACCCCCCCTTTGGCACTTCTTCCCGGCTGCCCTCGGTTTTCCCCCTGCTACACACCCCTGCCCCTGGGAAGCCCAGTCCCCGTGCACTGCGGAGGGAACGTGCGTGTCACACTCAGGTGTGTCCTGAGCGTTCGACAGGATGATGCTCAGCACTGCCAAACCCCAGCCCCTGAGTCTAGACCACGGTGGAATAATGACTCCCAAGGCAAAGGTTTCACAAGGAACAGAAGTACCATGCACATGTTCTCCATGAAGGGAAACACCTGCACTCTGCCCACGGGTATTATTGCTTCCTAAAAACAGCCACCACGACACGTTGGCCATAGGCTCAAGTGATGGAGCGCGCCCATGTATCTAGAGAGAAGAAAGGCTTAAAGCCAACAGACTAGCTTTGCACTGTCTTTTCCACAGGCCTCACTTCCCTCCTGCAGAAGGAAGGAGAAAAAACACCATCAGATCCCTGCTTATTTCCATGGTTTCCCTTGAAGCATCACGGCTGCACCAACACCCAAGCACCCCGCGTGAAGGGCCGAGAGCCTCGCCAAGTCACGAGGAGGAAAAGCAGCAGTGGCCAGAGCAGACGAGAGCAAGGGAAGGGAAGAAGCGGCCAAGGAGAGGTGGAGGGGCTGTTTTGGGTAGTTTACTAACTGCTCTGCAGTTTGACGGCCTGGTCTATCTTTTGGGTAGGGGCAGGGGGTAGCCTAACCTTTTCATTTGAAGTGGGAACATGCTTTCAGCATAGATTTAGGGGCCCTTCCTAACTGCATTACCCTGACCCGAATAAGCCCAATGCCCAAACACTGGGGAGTCTCAAGCCGGGGAACAGTTATTGCCAAACTCCTCTCCAAGGACCGAGACCTCATGGTGGTGGAGAGGCTTGTGCATCCCAATGATGGAGAGCGGCTGCCGGGAGTCCCACACTCCTGGCAGAGTCACCTGTGATGAACAGGCTTGAGAGGACAGTCCAGACAAACCAGGGTCCAACCCCAAATCCTCAGCAGCAGATCAGGCAGAAGATGAAGTCAGGATCTCAACGGCTGCAAAGACAGAAGGCGGCGGCAGCAAGAGAGAGGCCTCGTTATCTAGGGCTCTCCCTTGCCACTGAACCCAGATCTCCACCTTGCCACGACCAGGTGGTTGCTGTGTCCATGCACCAGCCTCCTCCCGGCAAACCGAGTCGCACGCAGGAAGCAACACACTACTACCCCAACCTCCAAAAGCCCGATGGTGACGGACCAGCGAATCTGATCTGCACACAAGTGGTGGCACCCTGATGGTCGTCTCGCACCCGAGTTGAGACCCCGGCGCAGTTCAGCAGCTGCTACCACGACTGAGCGGTCCTAGTCAGGATCCCCTTTGCTCACTTCACACGGGGAAGGGGCAAGGAAAGGTGCTCTAAACCGAGGCTGTTTTATCCGCTCCTGACTGCGTAACTGCATCCAGCAAATGATTTTTTTTCTTCTTTTTAAGAAGAGAGAGTGGAGGAAGGAAGAGGGGAGGAATCCCAGCCTGAAGCCTGCTCTTCTCTGCAGAAAGACCTGCGACTTCCGTGGACAGCTCTGGGGCTCAAGGGTTGGACTCTTCAGTCCCCTCGAGGCCCATCCATGAGTTGTGGTAGAGATCATCCTCGAATCGAGCGACTGCCAATGACGATTGCCAAACTATCAGGAATACCCTTTAAAAATATTCCGAGGCCATGAAACCCCAAGTACAAATAAAAATCAGTAGCTTAAATCAATTAATTTTTCTCCATGACAACAGAATGCCAGTAATGCTCATAACAGCACTAACGTCCATCTGCCTCTCCAACTCCTGGGCTATCCGGTCAATTAACAAGTAACACAGGGTTTTATTGAGCTGAAAGATGCCATTTTTACTACAGCAGATCATTATATATTAGTCTGCTAGTCTTTACGTAAAAAGAAAGAAGATCTACAATGGTAGAAGTATCGACGTCTGTGAAATTTGGTCTCTTCATTTTTAACTGCAACAGACTGGCAAGACAAAAACCTGGAAAATCATGCTTATGGCTCTTGTGTTTAAATGTTAGCAGCAATTCATTAACATCAGTATAATTTAAACCGGTAAGAAAATAAAGAGCAATTAAATTCAATTACCGGCACAAAAAAAATCTAAACCCATTCTTTTACGCTTACCCAAAGACCAGTTTCCAAATCCTCCAAACAACACGCTAACCTGAAAGCCCAGCAGAAAGAACCAGGAGGGCAATATGCATTAATACACTGTCCAGTGCTATGTGTAAGCAATTTAGTCACAGCTGAGCCTTGTTTCTCTTCACAAGCATGTGTTTAAAAGAAAAAAATATTTCATTTGCAGAAGTTTTAAGAACAGGTTTTAGCTTGCAATTTGTTTGCAAAATGGCACCTGTGAGTATCTGTTTATTGTGCAGTTTGACGAGCTATGCATGTCACCAGAGTTATAAAGAGCATTGACTTAGCCAATAGCAACACAGAGCTGTAAAAGCTAGACATTTGCAAAGGAGCTGGAGCAAAAATTGCTTTCAGGATGAGCTACAGAAGAACACTGTTCCCTTGAGCACCGAAAGATTCAATGAAGGGATGCTTCAGAAGATTAGAAGTAGGCCCGAATTGATGGAAAATACCATAGGAACATTCTAACAAGAGAAGGAAACTGCGTAGAAAGGTCCGTAACAAGAGACTGCGGGCCAGGAAAGAAGAATAGGGGCCCCCCAAGAAAGATGGTACCAAGACATCAGACTAGGCTGGCCTACAGAAACGCAGCAGCACGGCTGATAATAGACAGAGCCCGGTGACAAGCATCTGCCCACCCCACCACTAACCCTCTGGACAAGAGTGGCACTTGACCGATCGTGTGCCATCAGGGGGTGGGTTTACCCCAACTATGTAAGGGAAGCCTTACAAATAGAAGGAATCACTCTCTCAGCTTGCAAACATCCACAAACGTGCACGATTTCAGGGTATCGAAGAAAACGAGCTTTCCAAAATGCCCAATCTGAGCGGTCACTCATGCTAACATCCCTGCTGCCTTGGCTTTCCAACAACATCCCTCTGAACAGCTCCGTCACCTGAATGATCATAAGCAAGCTAATAAGAAGGGAACAAAAATACCAGCAATGGGCCTCTAAGGGTTTTATTCAGAAAATGGAGTGGTGAATAATTCGCCTGAGTTTGTCCAACTCTAGTCACGAATATAATCCTGCGTTGCATCTTGTTAGAGAGCTAGTTCTTCCATACGTCGCCTGTTCTTGCTTTCATTTATAACAACAACTTGCATGAGAGATGATGATTCAGGATATCAAAGTTCCTCCACAAAACTACTGATGTCACCAACAGCAACACATCGTCCTGCGATTCTGGGCTTTCGGCTCTTTTCCGTCAAAAAAAAAAAAGTTTTCCTGCACAAGATGTAGATCCACCAGAACCAGAACGTTCCTCGGGAAAGTCTCAATTCCACGACAAGTTGAGCCAGAAGCCAAGCAGGCAGGCTAGGCTCGTTACCTGCCAGACGTCTGGCCGCTCCACCTAGCCCCCAAGGGTCTTCCAGTCATCAGCACCTACCCAGATGGTTGCCACCTTCCATGGCCCCCGAGGGGTCAGCGGTCACTTTACAGGTGACTCGGAGAATATTGTTTTAGAAATGTCAGAGTCCCCCACAGCAGAGCAGTCCTGCACTCCTGAAAACAGAAGTTTTGCAGAGCTCCCACTTCACAAAACAGTTGGAAATATTGGCTTTAAATGTCCTTTAAAAAATAAATAAATAAAAAAATCACGTTTGCAGGGCAGAAATTCAGTTTCCAAGCATTTGATTTGTTATCTCGGCGTGTTCATAATCATCCGCCTCTCTTCCATCTCCCCTTTCATCCACGTGCCCCTCAATGTTTTGCAGAGGAAGACAATAAGTAGGCTGCATGGGGCTCTTTAAAGCCTTGAACCGTCACTTCTTTTTCTCAGTCTACAAAGGCAACCCCCGCTTACCACTCTTTCACTTAGCACTATTTCGCTATAACGCTCATTTTAAATTAATACCCAATTCCACTTAGCACTCAGCAAATTTCATTATAATGCTCGTGGTCATCGTTGTGGGTCATTAAAAACACTTGCGGTCGCTGTCTTGGGTTGTCAAAAACTTCCAGTTTTGCTTAATGCTCATTTTGCTTCACACTCGGCTTTTCAGGTCCCAATTAAAAGCGCTAAGCGGGGTTTGCCTGTATCCAAGGATTTGTAAAAGCAGAACTTGCTTCTCAGCTGACAAATTAAATCTGAGGGGTGTTGGTTGTAGCCGTGCTGGTCGAAGGCCATAGGCAGACAAGGCTCTTTGAGTAGATGTGCTATCTTTTATTAGACTAAATAGTTAGAAAAAACGTTCTTTGCAAGCTTTTGTGCACAAACGCCCTTCTTCGGGCATGAAGCACCAGAAGTAGTACGATGGATCTAGCCTCCCTTGGAGCCAAGCATCCGACAACGTGATCTACGATCATGCCAGCAGATTCAATGTACAATCTCTCGGTAGAATATTTAATGCTCTCATGTCGGCAGCTTGCTGAGCAGGATTATTAAACGTCCAGCGCGGAGTTTCCACGCGTGCAAACTTTCACTGGCGTGCACTTTGGAAACCAACCTTGGGAGGAGAGTCACTCCGTTGCTCAGATGGTCAAAGCCAAGTTCAGGGCTCTGCTTACGCTCCACAGCCGCTCAATGACACCCCAGCCTGGCTCCACCTGCACCACTTTAGGCATCTTTAAGGTTAACTACTTCTGCAATTAAACACTACTTTGATGGGGTTTTTAGGACCATCTGAATGTAAATGCACCGACAGTGCCTTTAATCTCCCACTTGGGACCTTCTAGTCCATTCCTAGCATGTGACAAGACAGGTTGCTGCCTATGAAAGCTCATACTTCCCTGAACCAGGGAGTCTCTAAAGGGCCGCCCCAGCCTGCCTTCTGCCTAATACAGCTAACCACCTCTGCCTGGTAATCATGCAAATGGTTGCAGTAGTGATTTGGGGGAATCCAAATCCCCCCAGGTGGCCCCTTCCAGTCACTTTTTTGCCACAGACGTCTGTTTGCTAATGGCATGAGAATATGGAGAGCCCAAGGCTGTCTATGCTCTTCCACCACCCCAGGTAGGTGCTCCCAGGGCTTCAGGGGTCCAATGCCGCGGTGCTAGGCCCCAACGCAGGGAGTGCATCCGCAGGCATGGGGGTGGGAACTCCCCTGGCTTTCCTGCTCGACACCTGCAGGGGAATTCCCGGGCCAGGTGTCTGCAGGCACCGCGCAGAGGACCAGGCTTCCCTGCTCCATGCTTGAAGATGTGCGCCCAGGGTCACATCCCGGCATAGCTCATCCCACCACAAAATACATGTTTGCAGCCTGTTTGTTAGGTGCTATCCACACTAAGGTCACCTGAAAAGCAGGGTAAATGTAAGCTCACACTGAGCTCTGTGCTGCTGTGACTAGATTGCCACTGATCTTTGAGCTAGCTAGCTCAGGTTTCTCTACGCTGCGCTGCAGACCTATCCCAAGATGCCGACATATCCTTGAATTGGCTTGCATGGTTCTGGAGTCAAAGGCTTTCTGCAGCAGGGAGAGCAATGCCATCTTCCAGCAACTACGGCACATTACAGGATTGCCCAGTGCTTTAGCACCTCTGTGAATAATTGACTGACCGCAGTGTGGCCTTACGTAAAAGTGTTCAGAGGTAGGTTAGTCCCCTCCAAGACAGACACCTCTAACACTGAGCAGGGTTTGATGAACTTTTGACAAGCGAACGGCCAGGTTCCCAAACCCCCATTGTGAATCCCGGGCAGGGTGAGGGAGGCACCCAGTACTTCCAGGGTCTGCAGCACGAGGACAGACTCATCACCAGGACTCTGGGGCTTGCATGATCTGCAGCTTCTGGGCAGCAAGAGTTTGAGGCTTGCTATCAGAGCTGGAAGTATGCCAGCCCTGGGAGCCTCACTTCAACAAGGACTCATCAACAAGCGCGGAAGCCCTGACAGCTCTGGTGAAAGCCAGACTTCCCTGGGTCTCCAGGCAGAGCCACGAAAACTGTGGAGAAGTTCGTGGGACCTCCGAGAGCATCCATGTGCTGAATGCTTGTGGCTCGCCCCACAGTTTCCAGTCTACCAGATCACTTTCCCCATGTAATGGGGAGCGATCCTTGACAATGAACTATGTGGATCAAGATGGATCAGAGCATTTGATAGCTACCGCGAGTTGAGTACAGGACTACTTCACTTACAGGTCACCAGCTCCCCTTACCCAGTTCCTACCCAATTTACTGGTGAAGGTAGACTTGTAATTTTGTGTGTGTCCCTGTATCAAATGTTTGGATGAAGTCTGGCAAGATGAGATCAGTGTTTTTCTAGACAGGGGAGGTGCAGTAATCAGAGGTAGGTCGGATTAGTCTGGCATGACCTCTCTTTGGTAAGCCTACAGTGCATTTTATCACATTTTCCATTTCTCTTCCTCTCCAATTACTCAGAGGCCACTAAAACATATTCTTATGCCCTATGGATAACACTGTCAAAAGCATTTGCAACAGTTTGAGGAGCTTAAGCCCCATTTTTAGAAGTGATGTAAGGCACTTAGGAAACCAATTACTTAAATTGTTGGGACTTTAAAATAAAGGACGTAACGGCCTTTTGAAAAAAACATTATGCAGAGAGAAGACATAGATAAGACTCCTTCTTGTGCTTTCTGCAAAACGCACTTTTTTCCCCCACTAAAGTCTCTCAAGAAGATCAGCATAATCAAATTCATGTGGGCTGGATACCAGTCAGCAGCAGGAAGGTAACATTCAAAATATTGGGCCAATTTAAATTAGCAACACTTTAGCCATGAGTACTTTAAAGCAATAATCCAAATTCAACTAACTACAGAAATTTTCCAGAGAGAAAAAACACAGTTAAAAAAAAAATACAGGCAGAAAAAACTAAAAGTTTCCAGTAGCTGGTTTTAAATGCTGACTGCTGTGGGGGTAGGAAGAGGCCGGCCTGGCTTCTTCTGGGAAAAGTGGCAGCCGTCACAAGAAGCATCACGTCCAGTTATACCAGCTCAGGCCCAGAAGTCCCCCCTTCTCCAAGGGACACCCCCAGCAGAGAAGGACAGTAATGGGATGTGGATCCGCAGGGCGTCCTGGCGTGAGGGAGAACGGCCCAAGAGGTGGGATCTTGTGCAGACATTAACAGCCCCCTACGCTGAACTGCCTTAAAAACGTCTGCCCGAGGGAGACGGAGGGTGTGTTATTTTAATTATTTCGAGTTTGCGAGTGACGGACCTACAGTTCGGACCATGGCCCAAGCACATGGCAAGAAATGCATGCGGGAGCTGCAGGCCCCGTCAAAGTCATGCCAACTAGACAAGGACCCAGAGCAGAGAGAAGAATGAGCACCCTCCAAATAACGATGTCAGCCGTGACCACCAAATCTTGAGAATGAAAGGGACAGAAGTCACCGTGTGACCCAGCAACATCAAAGGGGGTGTCCCAGCAGGGTGACCTCAGTCTGGCTGTGATGCAGGGGCATGGCCAGGGTCCCTGCTTTCATGCAGCTCCACAGCCCAGGGGGTAAATGCTGCCACAAACACTGGGCCCCCCCTCTTTCCCCTGCTCCCTGGCACAGCAGAAATAGGTATGAGAGGGTTGCACCCCCTGCCCTGTTCCCAGACCTGCTACTGGGCAGCATTTAGCTTGCTTTGGCAAGACCCATGCTGCAAGATGCAGGTTGAACTTCATCTCATGAGCTCCCTGGACACAGATATTATTTATTTTTAAATGGAAAAAGCCAAATCCTTTTTCTAAAGAACTGCGCAGTGCCTTTCCAGTGCCTGTTTGCATTATGATTCTGACTGGAAACAGACAGCATGGAAGCACTTATAGAATGACTCACTGATGGATTATAATGGGAATTGGCACTGCTCACAGCAATTTTGGATATACATGGAGAATAAATCCTAGTCTTCTAATACACTAAATGAGTTTGGCTTCCAATGATTCAATAAACTTTAAAGTAATCAACAAAAAGTCCCATGCAAGCTACTGTGCTTAAACACAGTGCGTCTCCAGACACTAAAGGCTATGTTCACTTACTGATCTGTACTGGCAATTTCAGCTTCAGCTTATTGGTAAAAAAAACAGAACATGGGCACTGCATTTATCCTCACTGAAGTGCTAGGAAATTGAGAGCTTGGGTTTCTTCAAATTTAGCCCAAGTCAATAAAGTCTGGAAATGCAGGAACAAGCTGAACTCTGCTGCAAGGAGAATAGGACCAAAAAAACCCACAAAAAACACAAAAAAAACAAAAAAACCCACTTCTTTAAAAGAAACAGCTGAAGGAAACCCAGGTTTGCAGACACTATAATGCTTGGGCCCAAGAATATGGTGTCTGTGCCCAGCTTTGCTTAGTGCTCCCTCACCCAGCCCAGCTCCTGCCGTCTCAGATCCAGACAGCAGCACGCACTCCCTACCAGAAAGCAGCGTGCTGGGGAGGACGAGGAATGGGGAATGGCCATGCACAAGGTGATCGGTGATAGATGGAAACTGGGGTTGTGTAGCAGGATGGCTACAGCACCCCTGGAGGACACCTTAATCCTGCCTTCACCCGCCCTGGCTCTCCCGCTACCTCCGTCTCTTCTTGCCATGCCTGTTGATGAAAAAATACGCATTTGGGAGGCTGCTTGGGTGCTTCACTGTGCCCTGCTCAACATCAGGCTGCCTTCGGTCTGATCCAGTCTTTCTTTAGACTGCTCTTCCCTACTGGTCTTGGCCAACGTGCTCTCCTAATCTGTCTACACCAGGGCCGCCTGCAGCTCAAGCTAGAGTACCTCCATGTAGGCTCCTTCCTCCCCTTCAACCATGCCCAGACCTCATGGGTTGACAGAAAACACAACACTCGAGTAAAACACTAACCCTCATTTGGGTACGCTCACCACAAAGTATATCCTCCCCCATGCCTACCAGCTAGCTCTCACTAGCTCCCTGGAGTACCTCATCGCACTGTGGATCTTTGCAGAGCTCCTTCCCCTAGCAAGACCAGAGCCACAGCGACTCTCTAGCCCAAGAGCTCGGTATATATTGTATACCTGCTAGCTCCAGCCACCACTTCTGGTCCCTGCTCCTCAGAACCAGGCATGGAGGGCGGCTTCTCTTACCCGCTGTGCAAGCCTCCCTTCTCCCGCTCCCGTCTCCCAGCTCTGCCTCTGTATAAGCTACCCCTCTGCACTGTCTGGCAGCCAAGCCAGCTGCTCTCTCGCAGCCACTTAGCTCTGCTGCTTGTCCCTACTCTCATTAACAGGGGCTGTTCATTTGCCTAATTATCAGCAGCCTGCGATTCACAGCTTCTCTCTCTGCCTGCAGGATCCTCCGGCCTGCCCTCTGCCGTGCTGCTCTGGCATCACTCCAGTAACAGGTAGAGTTACCATCCCTCTGGGCTTTCCCAGATATGTCCCCTTTTTGGGTCCTCCAATCTGTTGAGGCAGCTTGTTAAATTATAAACAAATGTCCGGGAACGTGCTCTGCTCAGCATCCAAGTTTTTCCCAGCACTTCCAGGCCTGCCCTAGCAAGGAGCTGCTGGGGGGAGCAAGGGGAAGGCAACTGGAGACGGGATGCCACATGCATGTGTGCACACAGGCACACGTGGCCAGCATGAAGCAGGGCAGCGTGGTGGGAGTGGCCCCCGCAGCTGGATGCAGGTAAGTTTATGGGGAGTGGGGACTGGAGGGCCAGGGCCTGGAGACTGTCCAGGGGGCTGTGTGCATCGTGTGTGTGTGTGTGTGCAGGGGATGGGGTGGGGTGGGGAAGCAGGAACCTGCTGGTGCTGGGGGAAGCTGTCTGGGCACTGGGGCTGCAACAGGGCTGGGGCGAGGAGGCGAAGAGGAGCCCAGCCCTCTGGCAGGGGAAGGGGGTGGCAGGGGTCCTTTAGGGGCAATGGGGAAGCTGTGTGGCCAGGCTGGCAGCATAGGGGCAGGCGTGAGGGTAACGGCACGGGCAGGGCACTGGCACATCACTGCCCCCCCCACAATCACAATGAACAAGAGGAGGCTGAGAGACGATTTGGTGGCCACCTACAAATCCATCAAGGGGACAGCAAGGAATAGGTGATGCTCTATTTACTAGGACACCCCTTGGAGTAACTAGGAACAACGGCCACAAACTGACGGAGAGCAGATTCAAGTTAGACATCAGGAAGAACTTCTTTATGGGAAGGGATGCCAGAATCTGGAACGAGCTCCAAGGGAGGTGGTGCTCTCCCCTACCCAGGGGGTCTTCAAGAGGAGGCTGGACAAGCACCTGGCTGGGGTCATCTGACCCCAGCGCTCGTTCCTGCCCAGGCAGGGGGTCGGATTCAATGATCTGCTAAGGTCCCTTCCAACCCTACATCTGTGAATCACATACTACAGTCCCCCCCTCGCCAAACACAGGTGTCTCCTTTTTTAAAGAACTGGGAACGTGGTGAGCCTACTAACAGGGGAAAAGGCCGCTGTTACCCGGAGGTATTACCTGCAGCTCTGAGGCATCCTCACATCAGTGCAGTGAACTGGAGTGAAGCTCCCCCACGCCAGAGCAGAGAAAGCTGCATGCAACTGTATGTAGCCTTTAGAGAGCAGTAAAGGGGGTAAAAGAAACCTCTGTGGAGACAAGCCTACAACTCTGATCATCCCACATGCATTACAACCAAGAGACTCGCAACCTGCAAATTAATTGGAGAGGAAGTACGACAACTGGTTAAATTATTTTCGACAGCCTAGCTATCATTGATGCAGCTACATCCAACCACTGTTATTTCCAATGTGAACCATGCAAGAGCTGTCAGTAAGCTTTCGTTCTATGGAAGCTTCAGTGCCCAAAACAAGTGTCGTAAATATGAGGAATTAGGAGGAGACATTGCTGAAGTGGATCATTGTGCCTACTGTGAACATCCTGACCCTAACCTTTAAAGCATTTGGTGCTGGCTACTCTTAGATCAGGAGACCCAGCGCAGGATCTGGTGCACAAGCACCTCCTTTGGGAAATTGCTTTGGCATGGTGTTTTTGTGTTGGTTTTTTTTAATTGATTGCAATCTCTGGAAAAACACTAAGATACAGGTTTACAACGCAGTGCTCATCCCCACTCTCCTCTACAGATGCAAAATGTGGGTAACCTAACCATCGGCATCTCGAGAGCCTGCAGAGGCAACACCAACAAGGCCCCTGGAAAATCTTCCATGTCAAATGACAAGATCGCTGTTCAAATGCCGGGCATCCTTGCGGAGTCACCAGCATGGCGTCAGTGATCCTCAAGCACCAGCTTCACCGGACTGGATCTTGTGTGTGGATGCCCAACTCTTGACTCCCAAAACAAGTATTCTACTCCCAGCTTAGTTACAGGCCAAAATCTCGTGGGAACCAGAAGAAACGCTGCAAGGGTGGGTTGGGCTGGCTGCTAATGCACTCCAATGGTGCTGCAACCTCAAGCAAGCAGCAGCCCACTTCGAGGTGAAGTGCCTTGCCCTCAAAGCAGAGAAGAGAGTATAGAGGAAGGAAGCGGAGCGAAATCCCAACATACCGCCTACGCTTCCCTGTGCACAGACCTGCAACTTGGGGACGGGTCTGTGGCTCAAGGACTGGACTCTTCAGTTATCTCAAGGCCCAACCATGAACTGCGGAAGAGATCATGCTTGAATCGAGAGATTGCCGCCAATGATCCTCAGAGACTGGATACCGACCTGGATGGATGATTGGTCTGATCCAGTATGGCGACCCCTACATCCTTACAAAGCACAAGAGACTCCAGTTTTATCACAGAGCTCACTCAGGATAAAGAAGTCTGAGTGCTAAATTTTGTGGGCTCTTTTTATTAGATTCAATTCAAAATAATTAGATATATTTTTAAATTATAAGAATATGCATTCTACATCTTAAGTGACGTAACTTCAGAGAAGGTATCCTGTATTATACATATAGAGACCTACCTAGTTCAGGAGGGCTGGCACCCCTGATTTCATGGGCACAACGCAGACCCGGCCAGCCATTGCATGAGTGGAGTGCGCCGGGTCCCCCGTGCCTCTGAATGGTTGAGGGGCCCCAGTGACTCCGCCCCCACCACTGAGTGGCTGTCTGGGCCCCACCCCTTACCACTGTCCATCACTCACCCTGCCCCTCACCACCAATTGGAGATTGGGGCGGGGCCACATGACAGGCAGCCCTCACAGCCAATCAGCGGCAAGGAGCAGCAGCCACCTTGCCAGTAGCCCTTTAAGTGGGCAACCCCCTCTGTTCCCCTTCCCCGCTCCAGGACACTGCCGCAGGACTCGGCAAGTTCCCCCCAACATGGATTTCACAAATTCCTCAGGTTTTACAGGCAATGCCAGGAATTTGTTGAATCTGCAAAATCCACAAATTCAGGAAGCCCCTATTCATAAAGGAATTGGATCCCTGGTCTTCACACAATACTCAGTGTTCATCTGGGTTCCTGAGAACATTTTAGGAAGTCCCGAGCTGTGCAGGAGCTCCGCGTGCAAATCGAACTCCCCATGCTCCAGGAACAGCACCACAGCCACCGCCTCACTGGAGACAAACGTGCCATTGCCTTTTCTACCTTACTGTTTCATCCCAATATTTAGCCACATAACTCGCCTGGCTTTCAGAGACCGAGCGCTCGTGGGTGCCAGAGTATATGGGGATGCCACAGAAAATGTACTGTTAGTTCAGAAAGAGTAGCCACTTGCTGTAATCCAATTTATAATTGCCACATCTCTAACGAATCCTTTTTATGACCAAAACAAATCAAATTAATGCTCGTGCAATATAAAACCATTTGACCTTTGGAGATTGTTAGCACATATTTCCTTTGATGCTGCAAGATGGCCAGTAGGCAACCAGACACCATCATTTCAAGGGAAAAAGGAAAAACGACATGTTACATAACTCAGCTTATTTTTCTGTTTAAACAAGATGGAAAACAATTTGCAACCAAACATCAAACCCTCACATGAACTGTCACACAAAATAAAGCCGCCTTCTAGCAAAAGGAGGAGTTCCTAGAGCTGCTAGCAGGAGTGCCAGGAAGAACGCTTTCACTTTCATTTGTTATAACTTTGATTTACACAACCCGAGTTTACAACAAGCAGGGGCTGCTTGCCCTTAGGCCTTTAAGATTTGGGGACCCGGTGCTGTAGAAACAGGTGCTGCTATTTCCCGGACAGACAATATTCCTCCTCATTCACTCGCACACTGAGAGAGCGACCAGGAACACTAAAAAAAAAAAAGAGCCTTTCACAACCACCACGAAACTTCTTTGATATGACTTTTCTGGCTGCACAGAGTGAGCAATAAAGAACTGGAAGAACATTTATCCTTCAGCCATTTACACTCGTACTGCTTCTCTTTGATCCTTTGACGTTTGGAGCCCTGTGGCTGAGTCACCCTAGCATAACACAAATGTTTTAGTTCCTCCAATGTCTGTTCAGTTGGCTTTACATTTTAATTGCCCCCTTCCATCTCTGCAGCCATTTTCAGAAGTGTTTTCCTGCCTGTATGCCTCAGAATTGGTTTCATTTTTTAAAAAGGTGCGCTTGGTAATATTCTGGGCACCGCTGCTGGGACATTTCTGTACATCCTCCCAGAAGTCTTCCAGTACCTGGGAAAATCTGACTAACTGCTCAGTGTTCAAAGTCTCCCAGAGATGTGAAAGATAAAATGATTAAGCCACACACAGATAATTCTCCTGTCCAAAAAAAGGTAAATAGCAATTATCATTTTGCTGATGTTAACAGCTTTGTAGCGATCCTATAATCAGCCTAGTACATAAATGACCTATAAAAGGTATAACACTCATCATAGCATTTTAAAAGCTGAGAACAACAGATTTGTCCAAATTTTGCAGCTTGAAGATTATTACGCTGCTGCCAAAAAACCAGGTGAGACCATACGAGGATGCATCACTCAGCTGTCACCTCACAACGTAATTACTGCAGACAGACATCCCCTCCCTTCCATGTTTTTAAACACGATTTTTAGTGCAACGTTTTGCAAACGATTAATATACAAGGTGCGTTCAACTTTTTCTCATCCAATCTTTTATAAATGTAAAGAAAGATGCAAAACAACACGTTAAGGCACAAGCTGAATATCACTGAATGACTTTTTCTGCATCTGTGTTAAAAATATTGTCGAGAATAAATAAAAAGCTCGGAATGACACACAAAATTTGGCTACAATATAACAGGCATATGGCAACTTTGGGCTCCAGATGTTCTCTTTTTTAAAAGACCATTTAAAAGCCATAGAAGTCACATTTTTTCAACTATTAACTGTCCGACTGAGCTATACACACACACACACACACACACACACACACACACACACACACACACACACACACACACACACACACAGAGGAAGACCCAGCACGAAGGCTGAAATGTGCTCCATACAGCCTCCAATTTTCCCAGGACTCACAAGTACTGCACAAGTCTTGACATAAGGTCATTGGGACCTCACGTACCTAATGCACTGGTAGCAGGGATGGATTAGAGGCTGCATCAGACTTCGCTCTTTAATCTCATAAGGCTTAAACCATAAAGAGAGCTCTCTAGGGAACAAGCCCGTGTTTTGAGTTCTTAGCTTACAAAGACTGCGAGGTTTGAATCAGACCTAACTGTTACCCTCTGTACCCAGGCTGCCTTTTCTTAATTGCAGAGCTAACAGGAAAAAAACTGTCCAGATGCACCAGCCAGGGTTAACTCAAGAGGGAAATGAGAACTAAAAGAGCCCTAATTGAGAGAAAATCTTACTTACAACACTGGGAGGCAGCAGAGGGCAATGGTTTCTTCTGGACTTCTTCGGTAAAGGAATACTGCGGGAACACAAAAGAAAGCACACGCTGATGAGACTTGAACACAACTTCATGAAACAGAATTTCCAAAACGTGGCAACAAGCCTACACTTGGGCAGTATTTACAGGTGTCTTTTTTTTCAAAGCAGAATTTAATAGCTCCCAAAAAAGGAACCAGGAAAAAAAAAAAATCTCACTTTGTTGCATGCCAGTATAGCTATTAATTGCTGCACACCTGGCCTAGATAAAGTCTGCTCCACTTTCAAAGCTCAAAACACAAATATTTTTAAACCTGGGGACCTAAAATTAGTTGCCCGAGTCATAAAAGGTTTGATTTTCAGAGGTCCTTAGCACCGGCAGCTCCCAATGGCTTCAGTGGAGTGTGGGTGCATGCAACACCCTCAAAATAAAGCCATTTAAAAAGTTCCTGAATATGGATTTTGGAGCATGAATTTCAGTGCCAAGCCCAGGGTTGAAAGTGTTGGCCTGCAGACTGCAGCAGTACTTCTCAGAGAAAGTGAGTTTGATTTTGACATCCTCCACTCAACTGTACCAGTCTGCAATCCTACAAAATGACCCCGGGGTCTGTTCAAGGCTTGAGATGGAAGAATAAGAACTAATCCTATCAGACAAAATGATACCAACCCACACCCTCAGCAGTACAGGAGATGCAAACTTTGAAACCTTGATGCTTCAGTTAATTCAGAGTGCAGGGGGGCACTGAACACACAGGACGCTTTCGACTGAGAAGCAAAGGAACGGAGATTATCAGCCCACTGGATGAGTGAGCAAGACATCTGGAAGACCCGGACGGTTTCTTCCGAATTCATGGCTGCTCTTGCACCATGAAACAATTGTGAGGACGAAGCACCAAATGACACCTACACACTACATCAGCATCTGGCACCAGAAATCTAGGGCTGAAGCCCACAGCTTTGGACCTACATCCAGAAGCAGGCGCTCATCCCAGCACTACCACTGACAAGTGAAGTGGCACGGTTTGACTTCCACCTGATCCACAGATACTAAAGAGGATCGAAAGGTTTTGCAGGAAAAGCTGCCTGAAGTCAGAAGAGGCTGCTACTCAAGCCATTTTACTCCAGGTAAATACTGCTCTGTGACTGGGTCAAACAGCTCCTGATACAAACATCTGCCTTGGCTTTGTCCATCTGCAAGGTGAATGACTGCCAATTCACAAGAGAGGTTAGAGCAGCAGGTCTCGAGCTTTTTAGACTCAAAGCACCCCTCAGAACATCCTTGATTTTTGACCATAGAAAAAGAGAAAGATTCTTCTGTTGCAAAAAACCCACAAAGATCACAACAGGTCAGAATGATTTAACACTCTGAATCCCTATTTTAAATCAACACGGGTTCATTAGGGGCAGGCCCTGTCAGACCAACCTGACGGCCTTCTACGACCAGGTCACAACATCCTTGGACGCAGGTGTAGCAGTGGACGTAGTCTTTCTGGATTTTAGGAAGGCCTTCAACACGGTCTCTCGCCCCGTTCTCATTAAAAAACTAGGGGGCTGCGGTGTCAATGCCTACACAGTCAGATGGGTCACAAATTGGCTGGAGGGCCGCACCCAGAGAGTTGTCGACCAGGAGGGATGTGGGCAGTGTGTCCCCCAGGGCTCGGTCCTCGGGTCCGCGCTGTTCAACATCTTCATCAGCGACTTCGACACGGGGGTGAAAAGCACCCTGTTCAAATTTGCTGACAACACTAAGATGTGGGGGGAAGCGGACACGCTAGGAGGGAGGAACAGGCTGCTGGGGAACTCCCGTCTTGTCAGTGCAGAGGCAGAAAAGGATCTTGGAGTCATCATTGATGCCACAATGAACATGGGCCAACAAAGTGGGGACGCGGTCAGGAAGGCCAACCATACCTTGTTGTGCATCCACAGATGCATCTCGAGCAGGGCCAAGGAGGTGATCCTCCCCTTCTATGCGGCACTGGTCAGGCCGCAGGTGGAGTACTGCGTCCAGGTCTGGGTGCCGCACTTCAGGAGGGATGCGGACAGCATGGAGAGGGTCCAGAGGAGGCCACCCGCATGATCAGGGGCAGCAGGGCAGGCCCTACGAGGAGAGGCTACAGGACCTGAACCTGTTCAGCCTCCACAAGAGAAGGCTGAGGGGGATCTGGTGGCCTGTTACAAACTAGTCAGAGGGGACCAGCAGGCATTGGGGGAGTCCCTGCTCCCCCGAGCACTGCCAGGAGTGACAAGGAATACCGGTCACAAGCTGGCAGAGGGTAGATTCGGACTAGACATCAGGAGGCGCTACTTCACGGTCAGGGCGGCTAGGATCTGGAACCAACTTCCAAGAGAAGTGGTGCTGGCTCCTACCCTGGGGGTCTTCAGAAGGAGGCTAGATAGACACCTAGCCGGGGTCGTTTGACCCCAGTGCTCTTTCCTGCCATGGCAGGGGGTTGGACTTGATGATCTGCTCAGGTCCCTTCTGACCCGACCAACTATGAAACTCTCTCTGGGTTTGCCCTTGTGCTAACACAGTAGCACCCCACAACATCCTTAAAAAGATTGCTGCAGCACCCTGATTAATAATTACTCTGTTAGAGGTACATGCTGCTCCAACACTTCAAAACCCTTCTCATACCATAAGCAGTACTTAAAACTAATACTATCCTGGTGAAGAAAGAGGCTTTATTATGCTTCTGGTTAATACTGTATTCAAACTCCCCTGGCTTAGGTTACAAAGTTTAAGAGCAAAAAATGCAAGCCTTCACCTAAGAGCATGACTATCACCTTCAGGGAGCCAGACAGACTTCATTTCACAACTCAGTGAAGGCACCATATTTTTACCCAAATGCAAGACTACATGAAATTTAAGACAACCCCCGCCTCCCCCCGCCAATAATTAGATTCTATATATGAACAATGTATAAGTTTCTTAATTTTCCATGCACATAATTTAAGTGTTGGAGGGTCCTCTTCCCCACTGTCGCCACTGTAATGAGGATAGCACGGCTGGGGAGTCAGGCAGCCTGACCTTGGCCCCCACATTGCCACTTGCCACAATTGCAACCAGTGCCACAGCAGCTGCTTGTCCCCACCTCCCCCCACCACCACCTTGTACTCAAATCCAAAACAAGGGGCTTTCCCCCCTCCCCACTACCAGACAAAACAGGAAAGCGGAAGAATTTGAGAATTTTTTAATGAAATTATAACGAGCCACTAAAACCATGATCCAATAAACTCCCTTAGCTCCAGAACAACAGGCCAAAGTCTCCTCACTCTGCATTGCACACAAGCTAAGAAACTGAAAATACTTCTTTCGGGATTTAAATAAACAGAACCTAACGAAGCCCTGCTGCCAGGAGCTGCCTCGCTCCGACGACAAGTAGGCAGTGATGCGTCTTTAATTTAAAATTTATGTACACAACAAAGAATCTCCGTTCAGAATTGTCACACTCCAATGCATCTAGCAGATGAAAAGCTTCATGCTTTTGTTAGCATTAACACCACAAAATTAAAGGGAATGGTTCAGAAGGATAGTGCAATGAATATTGAAGGAAATTTTTACCTAAAATTACTTGTTATAGAAATTCAGAGTAGCACTGTATTATGTTCTGGGAAATTTTAAGTTAGACTCCTACTTCAGTGACCAACATCTTTCAAGTACAATACTTACTTCATCATGATCTCCCATGGAATTAATCTGTTCTAATTTTTTGGTCCAGTATCTGGCTTCCTCCTCGGGGATATCTAGAAGAACAGCAAAGGCATGACTTACTGGCATTCACTTAGTTATAAAGCAAGACTTGGAGATAATTTACTATTAAATACAAACTTTAGCAGTGACAACAGACCAAAAGAACAATTTTAGAGCACACCACAAAGCCAGGCAGAATTTAATTTTGAAAGACTCAGCGAATGCTTGATACCAGAATCAAATGTAAAACACAAGTCCTGAACAGCAGATCCAGCTTGCCTGAGAGGAGAACATTACTTCTAGTTCATATCTAGTTAACCAAACATACAGACCAGAGAGGAGAAGGAGAATTTGACCCAGTTTGTATTGAGCTCAAGTAGTCTAGAAAGGACACTAAAAATCATGAACAAACTACACACTTGGTAACACAACCTGAGGAAAACAAGGGCCTCTGCTCTAGCGGTACGACTTCCAGAAAACAGTGACTTGAACTCTCCCTTTCCAAGAGAACACCTTCAGATGTTGATGACTAGAAAATAATATTTAGGAGGTTTGCTTTTGGGAATTGGCTTGTAGGTAAAGTAGATATTGCATTAGAATAATGCTCCAGGGCAACAGCAGAGGTTAACTGGTTTCTAAAAGCCTGTTTGTAACAAAGTTTCCTTCAAGGACCACTGTGTCTGAAGCCAGCAGACACACCGGCTGGGAAATTGAAGACATGTACCACGCTGTTTCATAACGTGAATAGTACCCAAACAGATACAAAGGACTCTGCAGCACTGACACCAGGTCACAGTGCTCAACTGCAGAGCCCTTGGGATTTTTGGTTCTGGTGGACGGACCAAATTAAGAGACCAGAAACTCCCAAATTAAGATATGCACATGTGATGGGCTTGTTGGAACACAGGCACATGCTGACAGGACAGAACATGGACAGTATGACAACCACAGGGAGACCAATCAATGATACCCAGAGATAAAGGGTCATCAGAAGGGACAAAGGATATAAAAGGAGAGATTTCAGAGCAGCAAAGGGTCCCCAATGGGGGAACCCAAACACTATGGACAAAGGGCACACCACCAGCCCATCTCACCCACCCCACTGGTGGGGGGAGGGGGCTTGGCCCTCAGCCTCCAGGGTGCCAACATCTGACATTCAAGAAAGAACTACAGGGTGAAGCCCACGTATTAGCCAGAAGTACCTTCCCTCTGTGACAGCTCTAGGCCTGGTAGATATAATTGGGGAGGTTATTTTGTTGGTCTTGCCTGCATGGTTCTTATCTGCTATCATTGTGTATCAATAACATTTCCCTATTATTGAATGGAGAGGTCGTGGCTGGTATGAGGGTTTGAGTCTGAATGGAACAAGGTATCTAGGTCATAAATCCAATGTCAGCAGACATTTTCATGTGGGACCAGATGAGAGTCAACTTAGAAAGGACTCAAAAAATTGCCTGAAGGAATTGCGGAGCCATCAGCTATTATCACTGGGAACTTGTGAAGGTCATTTGAGGTCTCAGAAGACCAAAAAAGGGCAACAACAATGCCTATCTTTTAAAAACGGGAAAAAAAGGGAAACCAAGTTATTACAGACAAGCCATACCCAAAAAGATACTGGAGCATATCAGGGCACCTAGAAGACAAGGTAATAAGGAACAGGTAACATTGATTTATCAGATACAAGGTATGCTTAACAAACTTCATTTTCTGCTTCCATATCAGTGGCTTAGGCTTTGGGGGTGGGGTGAGAGCAGTAGGTGACATACCTCAACTTTAGCAAGGCTTTTGATACCGTCTCCCAGGACATTCTCATTCATTCTGCATTATGAGGGAGAACCAGAGCCTGCTTTCTCTTCCTTGGGAAACACGTCAATAAGTATCACTGCTCTCTAATAATAATAAATACATATAAAAGGTAGATGCTCCTTCTGATATTTGCTGCATTGCTGCCCTCTTGTCAAAATCTGTTTAGAAGACATGTTCCTGTCAGAAGACAAGACATCAGCATGCCTTCCACAAGGCTTGGAATTCCATAAAGCCAGTCAAGGCTGCTTATCCTGAATAAGTTGAGTTTCCTAAATTATCTCCACAGGCATTTGGACTAGCATTTAAATGAAATCTGGCTGGAGGGCATCACTTGCTTGAATGGTCAAGCATATAGGAATCCAATTATATGATCTGTGACTCAGACCCGAGACAAACCAGAATTCTCCAATATAGGATCACAGAAACATAGGGTTGGGAGGGACCTCACAAGGTCTAGTTCATGATCGAGGCAGGAGCATCCTCGACTAAAGCAGCCCAAGGAAAGGTCCCTCTTAACCCCTCAGGGAAGCATTGGGCTTCACATGGCAGACTCAACTGCCTGTACACAAATGCCAGGAGCTTGGGAAACAAGCATGGGGAACTTCCCTTTCTCCTATGATAATGACTATGACTTTGTAGGAACTACGGAGACCTGGTGGGACTCCACCTATGATTGATCGGTGGCAGTAGAGGGTTACACCTGGTATAGGAGAGACCGTGTGGGGAAGAGGGGTGGGGGTGTGGCTCTTTACGTCAAAGATCAGCTCACCTCCCTGCAGATTGAGTTTCCAAACCAGGAAGGGTGTCTTGAGACCCTCTGGGTCAAGATACGAGGAGAACGTGGGGAGGGTGACTTACTTGTAGGAGTCTACTATAGACGCCCTCAACAAGAGGAAGACTTAGATCAGGAATTCAATAGGGAACTGGTCGAAGCCACACACTCCCGATGCTTGATCGTCATGAGGGACTTCAACTTTGCTGACATCTCTTGGGATGAGTACACGGCCAAGTCTGACAGGTCGCGTAGTTTTCTCACGTACATCAGTGACCTCTACCTAACACATGAGGTCTACAGACTGACTAGGGGAAAAAGCATTGCTGGATCTGGTCCTGGCCAAAGGGGAGGACCTGGTGAGTGATCTGCAGATCGAGGGGAAGCTTGGTGACAGCAACCATGAATTGGTCACCTTCTTAGTTCACCGAAGAGCAGGCAAACCCCACAGTAAAACAGAAGTCCTTAACTTCGGGAAAGCCGACTTCTGCAAGCTGAGAGAACTGGTCAGTCAAGCAATCAGAGGCCGTACACCACCCCCCACAGAAGAGGGAATACGTGAGGAATGGTCATCGCTCAAAAACATAATCCTTGAAGCACAGGGCAAAGCCATCCCTTCTCGCAAGAAATACAATCAATGCACAAGGAAGCACCCATGGCTGAGTAAGGAAATGTTGGACCTCATTAAGCTCAAAAGAGTAGCCTATACCAGCTGGAAAACAGGAAGCATTACCAAAGAGGATTACTCTGCACTAGCCCGCACCTGCAGAGAGCAGTCGAGAAATGCCAAGCCACAAACTGAACTTAGGCTAGCTACGGGGATCAAGGACAACAAAAAGTCCTTCTTCAGATATGTGGGAAGTAGGAAAAAGAACAAAGACAGTATTGGGCACCTGAGAGATCCAATGGGGCAACTGACATCAGATGTCCAAGAAAGGCCCAACCTCCTAAATGACTTTTTTCTATCGGTTTTTCACCCTCCCAGGAGGATCACACTACCAGAAATGGCACAAACCAATTTCGGAGCGGCTGTTGCGCCCAAAATTGATGTGGATCAGGTGAGAGAACACCCTGAGAACCGACATTCACAAGTCTGCGGGCCTAGACAGAATGCACCCAAGGGTCTTGAAAGAGCTGGCAGACATCATTGCATCCCCCTTGGCAGGGATATTTGAAAAATCATGGCACTTGGGCAAGGTCCCGGATGACTGGAAAAGAGCCAACGTGGTCCCTATCTACAAGAAAGGGAGGAGGGATGACGTGGGGAACTATAGACCAATCAGTCTCAAGTCCATCCCTGGAAAAATCCTTGAGAAAATTGTCAAGGGATCCATCAACACCAGACTGACAGAAGGCAAGCTTCTGAATGCCAGCCAACATGGCTTTGTGACTGGCAGGCCTTGCCTGACCAACCTCATCTCCTTCTATGACCAGGTAACATGTGCCCTGGACAAGGGAGATGATGTGGACATCATTTATCTGGACTTCAAAAAAAGGGGGGGGAGGGGTTGTGCTCTATGTCAATGAGCAATATACGTCAACCCTCATCAAGACGGAATCCAAGGAGGAGGAAGTAGAAGGATTGTGGGTTAGGCTACATGGGGGGCAAGGAGAAAGGGATTTGGTGGTAGGGGTCTGCTACAGACCCCCACATCAAGGGGAAGAAAGAGATTCGGGGCTCCTGAGGCAGCTCTCGGAGATCATAAAAGCTAAAGAGGCGGTAGTCATGGGGGACCTAAACTACCCGGACATCTGCTGGGAGTCACAGACGGCAAAGTCCCACCGCTCAC
>NW_005842197.1:529590-538105 GCF_000455745.1 Alligator sinensis
GCCCCGGCACTCTTTCCTGCCTATGCAGGGGGTCGGACTCGATGATCTATTGAGGTCCCTTCCGACCCTAGCATCTATGAATCTATGAATTCAAGAAGGCCTTTGACCTAGCTCCCCATGTCATCATCCTGCTTTACTCGGCCCTGGTGAGACCACAGCTGGAGTACTGCATCCAGTATTGGGCTCCCCACTTCAGGAGGCATGTGAAGAAGCTTGAGACAGTCCAAAGGAGAGCCACTCATATGATCCAAGGCCTGGAGGGCAGGCTGTACAAGGAGAGACTGAGGGACCTGGGACTCTTCAGTCTGGAGAAGAGAAGGCTCAGGGGGAACTTGGTGGCATCCTACAACTTCATAAGAGGGGTACATCAGGACCTGGGAAAACAGCTGTTCACCAGAGCTCCCCAAGGGATAACAGGGTCTAATGGTCATAAACTCCAGGAAGGCTGATTTAGACTGGACATAAGAAAAACAGTTCTTTACGGTGTGCATGTCCAGGGTCTGAAGCAAACCCCCCCAGAGGCAGCGCCAGCACCTGCTCTGGACTCCTTCAAAAAACAGCTGGATTTATTTCTTACTGGGGTCACTTGATCCCACCTGACTTACTGCCTATGGTGGGGGGCTGGACCTGACGATCTCACGAGGTCCCTTCCAGCCCCTAATGTCTATGAAATCTATAAACCATCCCAGATAAGTGTCTGCCCAACCTGCCTCTTGAAAATTTTAAAGGATGGAGATTCACAGCTTCTCTAGGGAGCCAGCCTGTTCTAGTGCTTGACCACCATCCTAGTCAAAAAGTCCCTCCTCATCTCCAACTCCATTACTTCATTTCCCCTGCTGCAGCTTGAGGTCTTTGCTCCTGGTCCTATTCCCTATGGCCACAGAGAAAAACCCATCTCCATCCTCTCTATAATTGCCCTTCAGGAAGTTAAAGACTTATCAAATTTCCTGCCCCTCCCCCCCGCCCGCAAGTCTTCTCTTCTTCAGACTAAATAACCCCCACCCTTTCAGTCTTTCATCACTGATCTTGCCTCACAGGCCCTTAATCGTTTTGGTCTCTCTGCATTGGACTCTAATTGTCCACTTCCTTCTTGAAGTGCAGGGCCCAACACTGAACCCAGGACTCCAGGTGAGACCTTACCAGTGCTGACTTATAGGTTGGATGTTAGAAACAACTCTCTCACTAGGAGGGAGGGTAGTTAGGCACTGGGATGGGTTGCCTAGAAAGGTAGTGGACTCTCCATCCTTGGAGGTTTAAGCCCCAGGTAGACAAAGCCTTGGCTGGGATGATGTAGTTGGGTCTGGTTCTGCTTTGAGCCGGGGGTTGAACTAGACGTGACTGCCTGAGGTCCCTTCAACCCTCATTTTCTATGATTCTGTGAATAGACCAGAAGAATCACTCCCTTTGATCTGCAAGCAACACATCTTCATACAAGCCATTATGCTGCTAGCTTTTTTTTTTTTTCTTCCAGCTAGGGCACATTATTGGCTCATATTCAGATTACGGTGGTGTACTGTAACAACCCAAGTTCTTCCCTGCAGTCTAGCCACTCATTCCCCAGTCTATATTTGTGCATGCCATTATTCTGTGAAGTGCCGAACTTTGCACTGGTCTCTTTTAGACGTCATGATTGCAAACCATTCTTCCAGGCTATCTCGGTCATTCTTGATCCTAGTTGTTCCCTGCAGAGCGTTTGCAACTCTAGCCAACTTGGTTCCTTTGTAAGATACTGCATATATAACAGGGGGGGAAAAAAAGTGGGACTGTGTCTCTGTGACCTGTCTTCGGTGTACTCAGAGTCAAAAAACTGCACTCCAATATAATTAGGTCTGAGGGGGATGAACTAATCTGCCCTGGTAAAATATTAATGCCTTTATCAGAAATAGCATGGCCATCAGAGAGTGTCACCTACTGTACCACAGCTGAACTAGCTGCCCAGGTAAGTAGAAGATCTGAATGCCCACGAGACTTATTTGCAACAATTATGACTTTGTGGTAAATAAGGAGCAAGAGAGAAGAGACTTTCATCTTGTTCATTTCCACCTACAATCTGCAGAGGGAGTTGCATCCATTAGTGTACAGAATACATTAGGTAAAAGTAGTTCTGGTGGCGCGGGGGGCGGCCTGGTTTGCATCCTGGCACTCTGTAAAAATATGTCAGCCTATTTATGAAACTAATGGATCGCTTCTCAATTTTTGCCCGAGTCAGGGACATTGAGTGCTGATTTGATCTAGAATTGAATTAGTTTTATTTTTTTAATCTTTTCTGATCTGAACTGATGACAGCAGTTCCTTTAATAATGGGCTGAAACCAAGTAAGAAATCTTAAAATATTGAAAAAATAATGCACTAGTTTATTATCAAATTATATACTAATCAAATCTTACCCTATACTATCAAATCTTACCCTTTTTAAAACAAATGTTAGGACTTCTTTTTTTTTCCTTCTGTTTTATAGCTGTCTTTTCTTTGAGAGCTCATTTTAGAGCATAGCGGGTCTGCAGTCAGTGGGGATCTATCTTCCTTTAGTGCTGCAGCAGATTTGTGCAGGGCACTCAGGGGCTTGTCCAAAGATGGTCTCTTTGGTGGACTGTCCTTGTTGGGTTTCTCTTCACTGCGTATAAATCTTTCGCCTTGTTGGGTAAAGGCAGTTTTCAGATTTTAGTTTTTTAGCTCATTATCCCTTAAGCTACTCCCCTTTGCTACAGAGTTAAACAGCCCCTTCCTTTTTGAACAACCGTATATTTTTACATACCTAGACATCTCTCGAGTAAGTGTTTCTTAACTATGTCTGATAACTTCTCCTTGCTCCACAGCTTCATTCCCCACTTCCTGGGAAGTGCTCACTTTCATTAATAGAACAGGATTAAAACGAGAGCAATTGTTCTACCTGGTATTTAGCTGAAGCTACAGGTGTGCTCTCCCAGGCCTGAGGAAGGACACTGTGCCAAAAAGCTTGTCTAATATCTCTGTCAAGTCTGCGACTGGTCCAATGAAAAAAATATTCCCAGAGAAGTCTCATTTCTAATAGTTCAAAAGTTTTTCCCCCCCCCCATATGCAAATTAAACCTCCCCTTCTGCAAATTGCACTTGCCTACCTCCTCCTGCCGGGCTCATGCCGTGGCCATGGAGAGCAAGCAATCACTATGCTCCATCAAATGGTTATGTCATCAGGCTTATGGTGTCCCTCGTTCCCCAGCTGCTCTTTTTCTCATGAAGAAATCCAATTTCTTCAACCTTTCCCCATGTCATGTTTCCTAACAGTATCGCTCCTGTTGCTCTGCTCGACTTTCCCGTTGGTCTTTTTGAAAGCTTGGGGGCCAGACTAAACAATACTCCAGCCAAGGACTCTCCAGCTGGCAAAATAAAATTACCTCCCGTGTCTACATATAAACCCTTCTGTTAATACATCCTAGATGAGATTCAACACCTTTTCCTACCACATCACCATGACTCAAATTTTAACCTCCAGATACTCTTCTGCAATCCTTCTGCCTTGTCAATTAATTGGTGTTTGGACTTTTAATTTGCATTTAAAATTTCTCGTAAGTACAGCACTTTGCATCTGGCTTTGACTTCTGTGCAGATGACTTCAGGCTCGGTCACAAACGTCAAGACCATTTTGAGTTCTAAGGCTGTTGTCCAGAAGACTTGCAAGCCGTGCCAAGTTGGTGCCATCAGCAAGTTATCCAAGCGTACCTGCTGTTTCACCATGCAAATATAGACTAGAACAGACCCCCACAGGACCCCACTTGAAATGCCTTCCCAATCTGATTGTAAACCATCAATGGCTACTCTTTGAGTGTGAGAGAGCGTGTGTAAACAGAGCACAAGCTTGTTTAATTGGTCTACTTTAGTTGGTCTATAAAAAGTGCATCTCTCTACCCAGACTTCAGACTAACACAGCTAACTACCTCTCTCTACTCTTGACTATCATTTTCAACCACTTCTGCACGCACCATGTGATGATTAGATATCGGCCTCCTTTCCTTAGCTTGCTTAGGAGACTGGCTGGTGCAGTAGCAAAAGCCTTATTAAAAATCACAATATCTCACATCTCCTTCCCCTTATGCACTAGGCCAATTACCCCATAAGAAAAAAATGCAATGAGTTTGTCAGGAACAGCATACCAAGGTCAGCTGTAGCCTTAAGATAAATTAATAGAAACCCTCGAAGTGATTGTCTAATGATTTCTTCCAGACAATCTCTGGAATCACCCCATCCTCTAGAAAAAGCACTAACCATTCAGCAATTACTCTGGTTATTCCTTATGCTCTCTAGGGCGAGTTTGGTCAGGCCCTGACAACTTAAACATATTTAAACTTTTACAGATCTCTTTTACCCATTTTTGTCCCCATACTTTGGCTTGCCATTTTCTCTTTGTGAAAATGGATGCAAGGATTTGGTCACAATTAGCCTTTTTCATGCAAAGGAGACATTAAATATATCAGCCTCCCCTGCATTATCTATTATTTGCTCTACTTTCCCATTTTGCAATAAACTACACTTTCTTTCATCTTCCTCTTACTTCCAACATATTCCTAGAGCTTTTCTATATTGCCTTTTATGTCCCTTATAATTGAAACTTATTTTACACCTTAGCCTTTCTGATTCTCTCTCCCTGCTTGTGCTTTTCCTTTATACGCATCTTTATTCATTTTCTCTTAGTCTAGTTTTTATACCTTTTTTCTTATGATTATTTGCAGCTCATTGAAGAGCTCTTGATGCAGCCATAATGGTTTCCTTGCTATATGGCCTATCTTTCCTTTGCAGTGGGAAAGTTGTCACAGAGCATAACATAGTCCTGAAAGGCCAGATCCTGACAAATCTGCCAAGTCTCAGAACGGCTGATAACAGGGGGTGTAGCTTTCCTCCTCCAACAGTGTCTGCGAGCAAGTCAGTGCCAGACTGCGTATGCTCGTCTTCATTCGCTTTCAAGAAAGCGGAGTCAGACTTGAGCGGCAGCATTTCAACCAGGGTGATTTTGGTGCAACAGAGGTGGCAATGGGGCACTCACAAGCCAGGAAACCATTTCTAGGCAAATTCAGCAATGGCCTTATAGGCCAACCTGCAGAAAATAGTGCTCAAATAGCGCTCAAAATAGAAATGAACAAAGATAGTCCGAGCCCTGCCTGAGAGGACAAAAGCAAAAAGCTGTTAATTCACGTGCACAGCAGGCATGGGAGCCGGGGTACAGCATGCACAGGAGGAAGGGCAAAGCGTCTGAATGGCAGTGCAAGAGAGTGGAGACGAACCATGGAAAACAACTTGCGTACAGCAGCGAATCACACGTTTGTTGGGGATGGAGGAAGGGGAGAGAGGGCATTCCTTCGGTGTTAAGCAAAGGCAGCGTTTCCATAATACTGAAAGGAAGACCCAGGCAGTGTGCAGGGTGCGTGGAGTCAAGCCTCTTTGGTTCGTGTGCAGTATCTAAACGCAGCTGATGGGGAACGGAGCAGAAGTGATGGAAAAGGAAGAAAGCATTGCCCAACAAAAGCACAGCACACTCCATCTTCTGTCCTTGGAAAATCGCTAGCCAACGGCTTTGTTCAAATTCTACTGCATTACACTCAGAAAGCAAGCATGCTAAAACCACACGTGGACACACACACGTACCACACCCATCTTGTCCATTTTATCATATTCGGGCAGTCTTCACCTGGGGAAGGAAATGCGATATACAGATTCCTAAATAACGCTTGGAAACATGGAGCTGTTCTCAGAATCATGGTATTCTCTGCAAAGAAAGCTGCAAACATAGGAACTGCTGCGGTGAGTTGGTTTAGTCCTCCCTCTCCTCCTGGCTATGTGGGAGCTTGAGGGGGGAGAAAAACAGAAGCCAAAAGTCTGGACAACTAGACAGTGCTATGCCACAGCAGAGATCGTTTTAACCATCTCCTAGCAAATGACTTGTGCCCTGCACCAAACGCAGCTCCCCACCTTGGCACCCTTTTCTAATCACCCATGGCAAGACTAAATAGACAAAAGGAGAAAAAAACCTAACTGGAGGGGAACAGCCTCAACTGACATATTTTTAACTTCACATTCCTTAGAGTAGGCTATGATTTTTCCAAGGGAAACCGAGTCTCTCTCTCTACTGTTGTCTTCAACATTTCTGTTAAAACGAGATTAATTTATCCCACAAAGTTTAATGCAATTGGTCCGACGTCGCAGCAGTGCCCTCATTCTGCCACACACTTCACAAACACAGGCCTGGAGATCCCTGTTTAACTCGCCTGTGTCTTGAGGCATGGATAAGGGATACAACATACAAGCAGGATGATCAGGTTGAAGATCAATGGACGTGGCTACTAGTTACAAGGCTGTTTTAAGCAACACATTTTTTCTTGCCAGAACTGACAGAAGTGAGTCTCTGGATGAGTTTTAATAGGGAAAGGACAGACTCCTTTCTAGCTCAACCTCATACGTAGAGAAGCTACTACTGGACGAAGAAGATGATCAGGTCTCATCAGCCTCACTTGGGATTCCCAAATCAGAGCATAATGCCGACTGCAAAATTTCAAAACATTGTGTTCAGTCTGCTTTGCATCATCCAGCTATCTGCACACAATCAAGTGACTCTGATATGGCTTTCAGAACTGAAAATAGCATTGACAAGGTTCTTAAACTCGGGGCCAAATCTTACATCTGTGGCGGGCCAGTAAGGGGAGCTCCTGCGTTGAGCCGCCCACCTCCCTGCGCCCGACCACCTTCCAGGCTCCAAGTGCCTCCCTGGGGTGCCTCCCGTCCGGCCGACCCCTTCCCTGGAGCACACCCGCTAGCCTGGGGTTCCCGCTGCCACCATCCAAGGCTCTGGACTCAATCCTGGCTCTGCGCACCTTGGAGAACACAGGCCTGATCGTCCAATGGGTGCTAGACCCAGTATAAGCACTTGGGGCACTTCCCCAAGTCAGGGGCTGATTAGGAAGCCTCCCTTAGTCCACCGACCTAAGGGGCCTCCTCGGCATAATTTAGACACCACAAGCCGACCAGTCTCCCAAGCATCCTTGGCTACCTGGGCCCGTGCGCAGGGCCGAGCTTTTCCCCCCTGCCCAGGTGACCAGAGCATTCAGGCCCCAGGCTTTTGTCATGCAGACAAGGTGGGAGATCCCCGCCCTGAGGGATTCAACACCAGCCTCTCAGGCTGGCTGAGACAGGTCTCGGGAGAGGGGCACCGACGGGGCATTTCTGCCACACTTCCCCCCCCTCCTTTACAAGCTCGGACACGGGGCCTCTCAGGGCCGTGGGTCCAGGCGTGTCAGGTCAGGGAGTTCCCACGGGATGCCAGAAGAAGAAAAAGGAAAAAACCTGGAACATGGAACAATTATGACCATAACAGATAGAAACCATAAAACCTGATGGCAGTCTTACACTAGTGATCTCCTCACTAGTCCCGAGTCCCGAGGACCCACTACCCAGAGTCCTTTCGTGACAAGGCATCCGCTATCACGTTCTGGCTTCCTTTTATGTGTTCAACAGTAAAATTAAATTCCTGCAGCTGCCAGGACCAACGCTGCAGCTTGGCATTGGTGTTTTGCATGGTCTGCAACCACTGCAGTGGGGCATGGTCCGACAGGACGGTGAACTGTTGTCCCCACAAATAGGGCTTCAGCTTGTTCAGGGCCCAGACGATGGCCAAGCACTCCTTCTCGATGGAGGACAGGTTTCGCTCCCGAGGGATTAGCTTCCGGCTGAGGTACGCCACGGGGTGCCGTGTCTCCTGGTGCTCCTGTAAGAGCACAGCTCCCAGTCCTACGTCGGAGGCATCCGTTGCCACGTAGAAGGGTTTATCCTGGAGCGGTGCCTTCAGGATCGGTTGTTTGACCAGGGCAGCCTTGAGGGCGTCGAATGCTTCCTGGCACCCCTGCTTCCAGACCACCGGGTCCGGGCTGCCCTTCTTGGTCAGCTCGTGCAGCGGGGCTGCGGTTGCTCCAAACCCCGGGACAAATCTTCGGTAGTAACCCGCCAGGCCGAGGAAGGCTCTGACTTGCTTCTTGGTCTGTGGAGGCGGCCAGTCTTTGATGGCCTCGATCTTGTCCCACAAGGGAGCAATCTGACCTCCACCCACACGATGACCCAGGTACACTACCTCTGACAGTGCCCACTGGCACTTCTTGGCTTTCACCGTAAGACCAGCTTGCTTGATCTTACCTAGCACGGTGGTCAGGTGAGTCAGGTGCGACTCGAAATCCTGACTGAAGATGGCGATGTCATCGATGTAAGCCATGGCAAACTGCTCACATCCTTGCAGCAGATTATTGATCAGTCTCTGGAAAGAGGCAGGCGAGTTGCGCAAACCGAAAGGTAAAACGGTGAACTCGTATAGCCCCATAGGTGTGGTAAAGGCAGACTTGGCTATGGCATCCGGGTCCAGGGCCATCTGCCAAAATCCTTTGGACAGATCGAGAGTTGAGATCACCTTGGCTGGGCCCAGGCGATCCAGCAACGTGTCCATCCTGGGCATAGGGTACGCATCAGGGGTGGTAATGGCATTCAGCTTCCGGTAGTCCACACA